>NW_014557705.1:10380-25306 GCF_001313825.1 Dinoponera quadriceps | reverse complement strand
TTATATGGATAAAAAAATTATTTTTAAGAATACCAATTGCCATTTGCTGGATTTTTTTTCTGATTCTACAAATTATTTTGCTATAAGAACAAATTATTAACACTAGATTGCCTAAGGAAATCATTTTGATTGCTTTTCAATTTCAATTAGAAAAACAATTATGTATATAATGACACAGTTTCTTAGAATTTTGTGACTTTTTGTACAACATATAAATGCGTTTATTAATAATTGTAGTTGCCTCCCCCCTCCTTCATTTCCGGTATATATACAAGGTGGGCCATTTTAATCGACCCAGTCGAATATTTCGAAAACCAAGCCCGGGAGAGAAAAATTTTTCAGACTAAAATTGTTTGGTTTCGAGGGGAACATAAGACGGTACCATTGGTTTGACCTTGAAGAATTATTTGAAAGTCACATGAAAGTGACCTCAATTTTTTTTAATGGCATCCTCTATTTTTTATTACATATTCTTGTAGCTGATCTTGACAGCTTTCCAAAACATTATAATAAAATGTTTCTTCATTGAGTATTTTTCGAGTTATAAAGCTCCAAAATTGCAATTTCAAAATGCATGATATGCTCTTTGACGTCTTAAACGGCCTTGGCGAGCTCTTAGTTCGAGGTCCCGGATTGTAGTATGATTCGGATGTTGTTCTCTTTCGCGGTAACGATTCCGGTAAACTCGCAAAGCTTCATGATAATTTAGTTCACATTCTCCGAGAACAAGGAGAATATCAACAATCTCTGAGGGACGATAATCAGCCATGGGTATTGTTGGCAGATGTAAGCCTCTGATTGTGAGTAATAAAGTTTGATACTCCGATCAACAGTGGAAAAGATTTCCGTAATCAATTGATACCTAAATATCCAATTGTATCTACAGACTATTAATTCCTATTAATTCCTATTGCAACTTTGGAGCTTTATAACTCGGAAAGTACTAAATGAAGAAACATTTCATTATAGTGTTTTGGAAAGCTGTCAAGATCAGCTACAAGAATATGTAATAAAAAATAGAGAATGCCATTAAAAAAAATTGTGGTCACCTTCATGTGACTTTCAAATAATTCTTCAAGGTCAAACCAATGGTATCGCCTTATGGTCCCCTCGAAACCAAACAACTTTTGTCTGAAAAATTTTTTTCTCCCGGGCTTGGTTTTCGAAATATTCGACTGGGTCGATTAAAATGGCCTACCTTGTATATTGTGACGATGCAAATTTTCGCTCGTCACTTAGGCCATAGTCTGGCCGAGGAGGAGTCGGAGGCTCGCGCCTTCTCGTAAGAGAAGGCGACCGAGTTACCAATTTTTGGTCCTGTGCGCCGTTTGCGCACAAGACGTAAACGCGAGGATACTATAAAATTTTTTTGAGTGTACGAGAACTCCGAGCCAGAGCACCGGAGGAGAGAAGGCAGACAGGAAGTGGAGCTACCGATGGGAATCAAGGACGAACGAGGGCAAGAGCCCGGAAGGAACAACTAGAGCGAGATGCGGAGGGACGGGGAGACTTTCGCCCGGATGGTCAGCGACAGAAAGCGGGATGGCCACCTTGCGTTATGAGAGGCGCAAAGTCCTGCGATCCAGTCGCAGAGCAGGCAGGGAAAGATCCCGCGAAAAGCTCGCCCGGGAGCCCTGTGAACTACTGCGAACCTAATAGTTGCCGAATGCCGTCCCGGGGAAAGACCAATTATAAACACGCGCCGAGAGAACAAAAACAGACGCGAGGTTCCGCGAGTACCTTCGAGATGCGTGATATAGCCGGCAAGACCAATCGAAGGCCACATCGAGCGGCGTGATAGATCTTTGCGGCGGCTGCCTCCTGCGTTACGTAACGAGTCCTGCTCGTCACTGTGCGGCCCGACGGCGAGCGAATTGGACGTGCAAGCGAACGAGCGATCGAGCGAGTGAGCGAGAAAGCTGCCGTATCCGACGGACGGGACCCAGAGGAGGAGAGGCGAGCTGCCTGTGGCGAGTGGGTGAGCGAAACTATGTACAGCCGCGGGTAGAAGAAGTAGAGTTGAAAATTAAACACGTGTCGTTGGCTGTCGCTTCCTGACGGCCGCAGCGCGATAAGAGTACTGAGAAGTAGACTCCTGGAAGGTTCGGGGCGGCCGAACATACGAGGGTTATGGGCCATGTCGTAGGGCAACAAGGGCCGAGTTCGAAAGCTTCTCGGGCGTAAGGATCCCGGAGACTCAGGCGCGAGACTGGGTCGCCTCCTCAAGTCGCCGGTCGCACAGTCATCATAGATTCGAAGTTCTGAATGCATGTATCGGAATTCGGGCAGTAGAGTAGTACGTAGGGACTGCTTCCGGCGAACGGGCACGTTCGAGAATACCGGATCGGTCGGGAGCGGAAACTACTGCCGGGGAGGACCCGGCTGGCGCCCAACAAGAAAAACCCGGAGAGAATCGCGTAACGGTGCCGCGCAAGAGAGCTTCGTTATCACGACGCGCGTATTAGAGCTGCCGTCGTGCGCTTCAGATCCGCCGCCTAGAAAGCATCTCGCCGACATCTCAGACGAGATATCGCTCTCTTTTGAACGCTTACGAAATCTCCCGTGGTACGGAAGTTAGCTGCCTATTCGCGGAGGACACAGGCTAATTAGAAGCATTATTTCAATGTCGCACCATATGAGCGGTAATCGGTGGAATTAAGTCATAATCTGTATTAAGCTTCAATAGAATTAAAGTGTTGTTATTTTATTATTAAACGGCCTCTCATCCATTGTCTCTCCCGGCTTCCCTCCGAGTGTCCGCGAGTATCAAGGAAGACGTGATTAAACTCCGACGCTCTATCACGCGGAATAGCGAGGAACTCGACTCGCTATAAAACAGAAAAAATTGAACTAGCCGAGGCGGATCCGCTGCCGCTTAAAGGCGGTCCCACCACCGACGCGGACGCGAATCGCGATGGAAGTGATAATATTTAATGCGAAAGAATTATCAAAATGAAAAGCAAAGATTTTCATGTTTTTCTGGCATATTATCTAAATGCTTTTGAATGGAGTTTTCCACTGAGAAATATTCATACATTTTATGCACATGTACATATAACATTTCCATACTTTATCTGCTTTCTGGAGATATTTGTCACTATTTTACAGTTCGTTTCAATGGCGTTTTCATTCTTGACGACCTTTCGAATAATTCTTTCCGAGGATGAGGCGAGATAATAATAGACGTGTTACGTTTTCTGTTTCTCCGAGGTTTTTTGACTGTGCAACGAATAATATAAAATGATATGTCAACTGTGTATAACAATAGAATCTACGTATAAATAAAGCAATCCCATATATTTAATCATAAGTTGCCGCTTTAAATTAATCATTATATTCTTTGACATGATTTATCGAAAATTAAAATTGCAAGTACAACGAATGGATCAACAATAGTCATAACGATCAAAAAGTGATAACGTAATAATTAAATAATTCATCTTACAACCTAATGTTTCAATTATTCAAAAACATAAGGCTAAAAATGTTCAGATTTCGTCATTGCTACGTACGAACTGGCATCATTTACAGAATAAAAATTTAATCGTTTTAAATAAACAATCCGAAAATTTCGACCACCACCAGCCAACACTATTGTTCCGCGTTCATATACTGTTTACACAGATTACGGTGTTATTTGCGTCATACTTCTATCTGTTGTCCTGTCATCATTCACTCTCTGCCACCTTGCGTATTCGCGGTAATACCTGTAATTTCGCTTATCACGCTGCTTAGAAGAAATAAGAAGACTATTGTAATATTACGGGAAGGGAATGTCGATACATTTTCCGTCGGATGAATAACTCATGCGCTCACATTGCGGTCTGCAATTCCCGTGTGCAGCTGTGTAAATCGCCGTAATGTACAGCCGATGTGATCTTACGCGCGCATTTACGAGTGTTCGACAAATTCACATATTTTCCTTTTACGCAATGTGGGTGGTGAATTAAATCGACGTTTCTCGTGCGTCTCGTCTCTTTCTTACCCCCTAGAAAACTCAAGGTGGTTCAAGTCTCGAGCGATACTGCGCTTAAATTGTTAACGATCAGCGAGAGAGAGTGCTTTCAACGGCCGTCCTCATGGCGGACTCACTGACAATGGGGAAGCTCATAGTGTTCCTGAAGGTCGATCTGTTGTTCGCCTGCTGTTGGCCGTTGCGGTCTACCGCCACGAGATGCGCGAAGATAAGCAACAAGATATTCCGTCTGCTGTCCGGGCTGGACGGCATGACCATGGTGGTTGCGATGTGTGCACGATCTACATCAATCGCACGAACATGTTTCTGATAATGAAACTGTGCTGTGAACTGTGCAGCAGCACCGAGGTCCCGTTGCAGATCATTTGTTACTCTTTGCAGTACGATTAACTACAAGTAAGCAGCGAACACAATCGGTTTTCGGTTATCGTAATAGTCGTTAAATAACTGACATAAATCGATGTCTCTGGCCATTTGTTCTTTTTGCGAGATGGCAATGGCATTGCGCGTCTCGTTATCGTCGAAACTTCTACATGCAACAGCTGTGCAGACTAATCGTAGCCGGGAATTTTAATACGATAACGTCGCGGTCACTGCAGCTACGAGCGAATAAAATGACATTGTACGCGCTTAGATCCATACACCTTAAGCCACAATTTTGGTTGAAGACTTAAATAATAAGCAATTTGATCATTCACAGTTGTTCATTAGAATAATTGGTCTTGACTGGTCAATTTGCCAACTGCTTATGTTTTAAGAAGGTTATGAGGCTATGTTGTATTTTCAGAGTTGCATCAACGTGGCTACTTATAAATTTAGTATTTATCAAGTAAAATTATGTTCTATACTTTTATTTCACTATTTAAATATCGTCAGCATCAGTTGCAAATATCTCAGCTTCTGAACGGGCAATCATTTTCAAATAACACGTGTTGTTATATGTCAATGTATTAGGGGGACCGGAAAGTAATGTCGTTTTTTCACATTAAATTCAAACAGATAAATTTTTAATAAGATTTAATTTTTAAACAATGATGTAATCACTCTCGTTATCAACAACCTTTTGCCATCTAATATGCAAATTTTCAATGCCAGATCGATAAGATTCAATTGGATTTTGAGCAAAATATCTGGGGAGGGCATTTTGGATATCATCTAAATTTTCAAATTTTTTGTCACGTAGAAAGTGTTGTAGCGATCGGAATAAATGGAAATCCGATGGTGAAATATCGGGCGAGTATAGTGGGTGAGGCAGTACCTCCCACCCCAATTAATTAATTTTTTCCAGGGTTCGTCTTGCGCAGTGCGGTCTTATTTGCATTATCATGTTGCAGAATAACGCCTTTTCTGTTGACAATCGCTGAACACTTTTCAATTAAAAATTGATTTACTCAATCCAATTGTTCACAATAAAGGTCTGAATTCACATTTTGTCCAGGTTTCAGCATTTCAAAATGAACGATTCCGCGAATACTCCATCAAGCACATAAAAGCGCCTCTTTGGGATGTAAACCTGGCTTAGCAGTATTTTGTGGCGATTTATTCGGAGAGAGCTACTGCCTTTTGCGTTTTGGATTATCATACAGGACCCATTTTTCGTCTCCATTGATCAAGCGATCAGAAAACGCTTCTGTATTGCACCGTTGAAGCAATAAGTTGCATATGGTGAATCGGTTAGTTTTGTTTTTTTCGGACAGATTATGCGGGACCCAAACACTTGCTCTGCTTACTTTACCAATCTGTTGCAAATGTCCTTGGATAGTCGACCAAGGTTGGTTAAGAGTGTTTCACAGTTCCTCGATTGTCTGAGACGGATTTGCTTCCACTTCCGCCCTTAACATGTCATTGTCTAAAGTTGTTGCTCTTCCTAATCGGTACAAGTAGGGAAAATCAAAATTACCGGATTTGAACTTAGAAAATCACCTTTGGAATTTACAAACGTTTAATGCACTTGGATAAACATCGCAAATGTTTTTGGTAGCAACTGTTGCGTTACTACCCTTGCGAAACTCAAAAAGCATACAATGCCGGATATGTAACTCTTTTGGTATTTGGCTGGCCATTTCACCATAAATTGCAAAAAAAAAACTTAAGATTTAATTATTTACAAGTAAACAAGTCATTCTAACATTAAAATATCTTTGGCACGACTTTGATGTACACAATGAGCTGATAAATGACAAACGAATATCGACATGCGCAGAAACGACGTTACTTTCCGGTCCCCCTAATATACATAGTGCGAGTTTCATTGAATTCTTATTAAATTCATTTCGCATTACAACCTCCTTAGAACGAGTTTGTGGCCCAGGTCTAATTATTAGACAGGGACATGTGTCCCGATCTGTCATCCATTCTTTTGCGCCTGGCCGAAATCAGTAGTTATACAATATATATTCAAACCCAGGGTGCGCCGGGCGGGGTGCGGGAAGCGGGAAAGAACTAATCTTCCCCACTCTCCGCACTCCGCCCGGCGCACCGAGTGAGTTCCGTGTCGCTCCGCAAGATGTCGGTGGTCGCGCGCATACACACGCGTAGTCGTCCTCCTCCTCTATGACGCGCGCATTGTCGCGCATCCGTGACTGAGGAGAAGACGGTGGTGAAAAGGCGGTTTATCCCCGGATGCAAGGCGGTGGCGCGATTACGCACAATATCTCGACGATGATTTTATTTATCCGCGGGATATGTGGTGTGTGAAAGGAAAAAAAGAAAAACGTCCTGTTAAATCAGTGCGGATGAAACAAAAAGACATTGTTTTTCAGCAAATGGGCGTTTTCATGTATAATGACAAATGTGTGTGATTTTTGCGGGAAAAAGTGTATCCTGTTTGCGGGAGAAAGAGAGAGAGAGAGAGAGAGAGAGAGAATAGATTATCTGTTCCTGTGTTTCCGGTAAAGGAAGGTATATTTATTTCTTATTTTCAGCCGGAGTGGATAGAAGTATCGTATGTTTTGGTTTGGTTTGACGTACGTAATAGAGAGAGAGAGAGAGAGAGAAAGAGAAAGAGAGGTAAATCTTTTTTCTCTGCGGAGTGGACGGAAGTATCAGCGGGTAATACGATAGAGAAAAGTTTCAAAAGAACGATGGAGAGTAGCGATTTGATTGAATTGTCACGTAGCAAATATATGAGGCAATGTAATGAGACGCAGCGATCTGTTGTTACTTTGGAACAACAGCAACGAGCTGATGTTGAAAGAGCATCGCGATCGATTGAAGCTGACAATTATGATAAGGAAGATCATACGGAAAGAAGGAGAAAAAAGAGGAAAAGTCACATAGTAACGATCGATGATAATCATTATAATAATAACGAAGAGGAAGAATTAGTGGAAGAAGTAGAAGAGGAAGAAGAAGGAGAAATATTATTTCCCTTTACGCCTCTTGATTTTTTACGTGAATGGTAGTGGTCGGAATTCACACCGCTTCGTAATATTCGATTTATGACGACTGCCGTGTGCAGCAGACAGTCTAAATTCGATGTTGTTTGACATGTTGTGAATGAAGATCTGTGCAGAAATAAAGCGACCGCTCTGTGCGACGTGTTGGTCAATCTGCACGAAATGTGGCTGTGTAACCGACCTTCGCAGCGCGTTCTCTGTGCCGTTGATCAGATGGTCAAGGTTATACGCCTATACACCTACGCGATAATACACCTCGAAAATTGTATCTGGTCTCTTACGTTAATGGGATTCTCTAGGAGGAGAGTTTTTACGATTGGATTTATTATTGCAAGGCGTATGTGTATAAACTCGTAGAGATTGCTGCTGCTAATCGAGTCGCGTCTGACGATAATAAGGGTGATAACGGTGGTGGTGGTACGACGGTGCCGAAGGTAATGGATAAAAGAGTTGTTGAGGAAGGGCGGGAAGCGACGGAGATCGTTGATGGAGGTGGTGGAGGGTTGGAGGCATTGTTTGTCGACTGTCGCAAGATCACGCGGGATTGCGTGCAACAATTTATCACGAAGGTGGAGGATCGACGCGTGCTCACGTTGAAATCACCAGGTGAGAGGGGTTCTGAGCTCGTTCACCTTCAAATTTATGATACTGAAGATATTTTAGGACGGGAGCCTTGCACTTGGTGGAAATATGCAAAAATGAGGATTCAACTTCTAAGTTCGAGCAGCGAACGTAAGAAATTGCTCTTGAGGCGTTTGTTAGATCAAATAGCGGATGAATTGAAAGCGTTGCCCGGCGTCGTTCGAGAGAATCAACAGGTTTAATTTCTCGATAATTGAGAAAAAAGGACAATAATTCACATTGTATATGTGTGTGTTAAAGGAAATAATAAAGAGAGATTAAAAAGAATATATGTAAATTTATTTGCGTGTGTGTATGTGGAGGATGAATTGCCTATTAGATGATGAAAATCTTTTTTATAATATTCTACGAATCATTGCGCATAGAGGATAAAAAAGAAATTCCTTTTCTATTAAAAAAGCTTAAATATTTTATTATTATTAATTAAATTATTTTCTTATTTGTTGAAAATCAATGCGACAAGTTTGCAATCGATTATATTGTTTTGATCGAATGAGTGGCTATTGAATATTGCTTTAGTGATATTCGCATTGTCGGGTATTGCACGTGCGATATCGAGAAATCGTCGTAATTTCGCGTCGACGTTATTAACAATTACACATAGTAAGCTGGCGATGCGGTTGATACATGTTTGAGTTTTCAGATATTGATAACGGTGGCTTGTAACATGGACAGGCAACTAGTAGTGGACATTTCCAGTGTTAGTATTGATAGATTATTGATTTTTCCGAAGCGTAGGGTTAGATTTTTGATCTTAATATCGTTTGGGAAATCTTCACCTCCCGCATTGTTGCTATTGCGTCGTAGATTCGATATCACGTTTGATTCCTACTCGTGTAAATTTTTCCATATGGTTGCTGAGAGCGGGATTTCCGTGTCATAAGTGTTACCTATGACGACGCTTACATAGGATGGAAGTGTTGCTGTGATTCCCATTTCAATGAATTTGTAACCCGTTTTCGTCAACAGATATTTCCTTGTTAAAATTCGAACCGGAATATTTGTGTTTTTATCGTTTCTAGTGAACAAAATGGTAGTAGTAGTAGTAATGTAACTTGACAAGTGAGTAAAAGAATTTTAATTACAATAACAGTAAATCTCAATCGTTCCATTTATTGTTAAATTTTTTGTTTCGTGACTGACCACCGTTATTTATAACGGATGTTGATTCTTCCGTTGAACCATCGTCGTCGTATGATTTTCGTTTTTCCGTGTCGGTCAACTCATCGTTGGACTAGTGGCAAATGGGAGAGGGAGAGGGGGAACATTCGTTGTCCATTAACGTATACATTATGATGCACGATCTCTCGTGTTTAAGACAAGAATGAAAGAATATAAATTATGCGGAGCTATTGGAGAATCGTGATCCTTCTATTTATATTCTTCTTTCTCTTTCTTTTTCTTTCCCTCTCTCTTTCTTAAGCTATTGTTTTTCCCCCTCTTCTTTTTTTCTCGTTACTGTTGCAAAGAAGTGGATTTAGATCAATCGACTGAGTAGGTCTCGTAATTGTTTTAACAAACTGTCTCGTTGAGAAATAATACCTACGATCTGCAAGTCGAACTTACCAGTAGCCTTGACGTGTTTGATAAAATCGTTAAATTTATAATAGAAATGATTTTTAACGAAGTATAAATTACCGTCGGTATATCGAATTGCGATCTTTATTCCGGTCTTTATTCCTGGAAATATCTCGTCAATTGAACAATGATTCATTATTCGTGTTGAACAATCGTCTACTTCTACGACTATGTGATCGTTGTACATAACGAAACTCTGTCCGTTGTTGGTGTTTATTGTGGCAGTAATGATTTTAGCCGTAGGTGGAAGACCGAAATCGTTCAACAAAAGTTTCTGGATTAACCCTTTGACATACAATAACGACTGGAAGACGTCATTCATTTCATGTGCCATTGTAGACTTTGACGTCTCCGAGACGTCAAGAACTGTCTCCTGCGGACGCCGTGCAGTATATTATTATATTATTCAATAGTTTCACTTGAGCGTCGATTCTGTTTTGTTTAGAATGTTCAAGATGCTACCCTCTTCTCAATAGTACCGATAACAAAATTGCATCGACAAACCAGTAAATCAGAAAGAAGTACATTGAAAGCAGTATTCAGTATAGCAGTAATCTCGCACGGCGAATGACATACTATACGATGGTGGTCCCAGAAGTACCCGACCCAACAAAGAAAACACAAAAATTTTGGAAAAAAATATATTTATTTTTCAACATAATCTCTTTTCAACTCTATACACTTTTCCCAGCAATGTTCAATAAGTTCGATACCCTTTTTATAATAAGAACTGTTTTGCTCCTCAAAATAGCCATTAACTGCCGACATCACTTCTTCATCGTTGGAAAATCTTTGACCACTGAGCCATTTTTTCAAGTTTGGGAATAGAAAATAATCCGAGGGGGCTAAATCTGGCGAATAGGGTGCATGAGGTAGCAATTCACACTTTAATTCATTAATTTTGGCCATTGCAATAACGGATTTGTGAGCTGGTGCATTGTCTTGATGAAACAACACTTTCTTCTTAGCCAAATGCGGCTGTTTTTGCTTGATTTCTTCGCTCAAACGTTGCAATAAGTTCGCATAATACTCGCCGTTGATAGTTTTTCCTTTTTCAAGATAGTCAATGAAAATTATCCCACGCGCATTCCAGAAAACCGACGCCATGACCTTGTAGATGAAACGGTCTTCGCCTTCTTTGGAGCCGGTTCTCCCTTTTGAGTCCATTGTTTTGATTGTTCTTTTGTCTCGGGTATGAAGTGATGGACCCATGTTTCATCCATGGTTATGAAACGGCGCAAAATTCTGCTTTGTTGCTGTGAAACGTCGCTAAACACTCAATTGAAACATCTTCACGACACTGTTTTTGCTCGAGTGTGAGCAAACGCGACACCCATCTTGCACACAGCTTTCTCATGTCCAAATTTTCAGATAATATGCGATGTACCGCACTTTTTGAAATGCCTACTATGTCTGCTAGCTCGCGCATTTTCAGTCGACAATCATCCAGTACCGCTTTGTGGATTTTCTTCACCATTTCTGGAGTCGTCACCTCATTTGGTCGACCACTGCGATGCTTGTCTTGGCAGCTCGTACGGCCTCGTTTAAACTTTGCTACCCAATATTTTACTATTGTAAACGAAGGAGCAGACTCACCCAGAGTAGAATCCAGTTCAGTTTTAATATTGGTTGGGCTGAGGCCTTTCAAATATAAGTATTGTATAATATAACGATGACCAATTTTCTCCATTTTCACAAATTCACTGAAAACGTTCACTATTGATGGCTGCCAAACAAATACTAAACCACGTGGCATCTTCAAACTTGAAACATATGCTTTATAAATTGTGTACTTTCTAATACAGTGATATTTTTAAAACAACTATCGCCATCTCTAGTTTAGGCCGGGTACTTCAGGGACCACACTCGTATATTTAGTAAAAATTAGTAAAAATTACAGAGTAAAAAATTTTTTATAGTAAAATTTTTATAGAGTAAAAAATTTAATAAAAATTAGAAATAATCCTTATAACATGTCTGAGTTGAATGTGTTGTATGAAAGTGACGATGAAGGTCTAATAGGCTATTCTGTGATGATAATGAGATTGAAAACGGTCATTAAAGTGTTCGTACAGAAAGTGTTGATGCAGAAACATCCTGCAAAGAGATGCCATGTGTGCGTAAAAAATAATATAAGAAGCGAAACAACTTGGCAGTGTAAAAAATGTCTAGTTCCTCTACATGTTCCAGAATGTTTTGAAATGTTTCGTACTTTAAAGAACTACTAAATTATTATTTTATATGTTACTTAATTATTAGCCATTAACATTATATATCAAACTGATTAAATGTTATATAGCAATAAAATTTCAAAATAATAAGTCCTGTTTTTAAGTTTTCACATAACTATTCAATGAGCAAAATTAAATAGTATTTTTTTGGACGCATCAAATTTCGTTTTATTTGTATGTCAAGGGGTTAATTCATATCTATGAAATGACACCACGTATATGATATTATCTGCAAATATCACCAGGTTGCCCGTAGGTTTCTGATATGCAGCTGTTAAATGTGTAAAATTGTCAGGGAGAAAGTGCATGTAGTCTGATATTGCAATGCGATTTTCATAGGTATTTTCGTTGATATTAATCGGCCATATATATTTTTCATGTGCAATATACAGTCGATTGTTTATAATTAATATTACATCAGGGTCTCGTAGAGCGCACTGATCGTGATTGATGTTTTTTGATGTGTTGTAGTTACAACGGCTGTGGTGGTGATGGGCGGTATTGTAGTTGTAGAACTATGGTAATTAGTACTACATAAATATCGAATATGAAGAATGTCATCTAAGCTCAATATAATGGGAAAATTGATTTCGCTGGGCTCCATCGCAAACATAATAGAATCCTTGTGTTCAATATGATGCAACCCTAGTATGTGGCCGATTTCATGCGCGATTACATATGCCACTGTTCTGCTCTATCTACGTGCACCTCCGTGACGTAATCCTTATCTCCGATGGGAAAAGATGCGTGAGCGAATACACTACCGTCTAAAGGGCTCGGACACATTCTACTGTTTTTATTGTCAATATTCGTGCAAGAGCCCTCACGAAACGATATTAGTATATCGGGATTCAGAAATACGTGTTTAAGAGGTAGTGATGAATTTGCTGCTCACAGATCGAACACGGCATGCGTTACTTTCATAGATTCCTCATTGGCGAGATGAAAATTCCATCTGAGATGTTGTATTGGCCAGATATTGTTTCTGAATCGATCCGTCTGATACGATAAGTCGGGAAGACCGCATCGCGGTTCGCGCATTTTGTTTAATGTCATTTTATTCAGTTCACCTTCTCCAAGTATTTGATAATATTCTTGAAATAATCCGAGAGCGTGACGTAAGACTTGTTCCATATTTCTCGATGACATTGACAACGTGTCAGTTTTAAGATAGCCATATTTCCGTAAATATTCAAGCGCCACTTTCGCATCGTTGAATTCTCCCACGATTGTAACGATGCATCACACACCGACCGCGAATGCGAACAGATGTATCCGGAGTCGGGAAAAGATAAAACTACGATGAGATTACGGTGATGATAAATTTGACCCATTGACGATGAATCGGATGACGGCCTTCAGATTATTTTTAGCACGAGATAACAGTGATAATAAATTTGATCACTAACGATGAATCGGGCGACGGCCTTGCAGTTATTTTTAGCACATGCTACACGATGTGTTGTGTGTGTGTGAGATAAATTACAGCGTAGTAGTAGTAATGTTTGGTATCCAAGAATTGTGCGAACTGTCCATTCCTAACCATTTCACATATATTTTGTCTCCTTGTTGGCGTAAAATCTTTTATATTAGATAAATATTTGGATTGGGGACTCGTTGTAATTCGTGTTCGTAAGAACCGTCTGTTATCGCATCACCGCGATAATCTTTCAGAAGATACGTTACAGGATTGGTCCGTTGTATCTTAACGATGCGAAAGATTTCGGTGGACCAATTAGGTGTGTATCCTTTTCGAACATTGTTTCGAATTTATTCAAACGCACCGGATCGTTGAGTCGAAATTTCGCTGGTGGGGCAATTTTTATACGATTGTATACTGTGGATAAGAGTTTTTTTTAGCAATTACGGGTGTTACATCTATCGGTCGTGTATTAATTGTTCGATGTACGCAATTATTGTAATCCGATAATTAATACGGAAATATTTCGATCCATTTATATGAATCGTTAAATGTAAAGGCTTTCCAAATGTTGTTTTTCAATGTGCGATTGAATCTTTCCACTACCGACGCTTTCATCACCGAATGCGTAAAATAATGATATACATTATATTTTTTTAACATTGTTTGCACAGCACTGTTGTGAAATTCCTTTCCTTCGTCTGTTTGCAAATTTTTCGGATGTCTATTTCGTAATATCGATGATACTGCCGAAACCATTTTACTTCCGCTTGTATTCTTCAAAGGTAATGTACACGCGTATTTATTTAATACATCGATTACAGTCAATATATAATTATGTCCTTTGTTATATCGCGCACACGGATGCATTTCAATTACATCCGCTTGCAAGAGATCGTCGTAATCACAAACCACAACCTGACGCCGTGTAAAATTTCGTCGCGCCGGTGCGTGTAATTCTTTAACGAGTTGTTGTTTTTCAAAATTTATTTTTCTCTTATCTATTGTTTATTTTTTTACATACGAGGTCTGTTCAAAAAGTATCGCGAATTTTGTGTTTTTTCAAGAATTATTTATTTATTCATGAATATCTATTTTGTCTCCTTCAAAGTAATCCCCATCAGATATTATACACTTGTGCCAACGTTTTTTCCAACCCTCGAAGCACTTCAAAAAATAATTTTTTGTGATTTTGTTCAGCTCCTCCTTCGATGCCATCTTTATCTCCTCAATCGTAGCGTAGCGTCGTCCTTTCATGTGCCTCTTCAGTTTCGGGAACAAGAAAAAGTCACAGGGGGCCAGGTCTGGGGAATACGGTGGCTGCGGCATCATTAGTGTGTTGTTTTTGGACAAAAATTCGCGCACAAGCAACGATGTGTGAGCAGGGGCGTTGGTACGAATTTCGCGGCGACCCGTCTCATGCCCAAATCATTAGTAAAAATCGANCCTTCAAAGTAATCCCCATCAGATATTATATACTTGTGCCAACGTTTTTTCCAACCCTCGAAGCACTTCAAAAAATAATTTTTTGTGATTTTGTTCAGCTCCTCCTTCGATGCCGTCTTTATCTCCTCAATCGTAGCGTAGCGTCGTCCTTTCATGTGCCTCTTCAGTTTCGGGAACAAGAAAAAGTCACAGGGGGCCAGGTCTGGGGAATACGGTGGCTGCGGCATCATTAGTG
>NW_014557705.1:0-10199 GCF_001313825.1 Dinoponera quadriceps | reverse complement strand
ATCAATGTTTTCGTCTGTTGTTGACGTGCTCGGGCGTCCGGCACGCTCTTCGTCGTTCACAACTTCTCGGCCTTCCGAGAACATTTTGTACCACCGATAAACGTTACTTCGGTCTAAGGTAGCTTCACCATATGCCACAGTCAACATTCGGAACGCGTCCGCGCACTTAATTTTGTTTTTCACACAAAATTTGATACAGATTCTTTGATCCATTTTTTGGAATAGGCAAAAATCGAAGACGAGCCAAAACACGTCCAAGCAAAACAACTGTCAAAGATAAACTGAATATTGAAAATGGCCGAACTTGTCGGCGTAAGTAAGGGACATGAGTACCAACATAACGCCACAAAAAAATCGAAAATCTAATATAAGTAACCCGCGGAAATTCAAAATTCGCGATACTTTTTGAACAGACCTTGTACACACTTGTCAAGATGTATTTCTTTAAATCTATTTTTTCACTATTATTCTACACTATTCTTCTTTTTTTGTTGTAATTATTTAATCATTTTTTATCTCTTTAACTATTTTATTTATTTTTCCCTCAGGTCGAATGTTTGTATTGTTGTTATTGTTGCATCGTCATTGTTTATCGGATCTATTGGTTTTATTATTTTTAACACTGTATTTTTATTGTTATCTCTTTCTTTCGTTTTCGATTGTTTTGTAACTTCAATTTCCTCACTTATTTTAGTTATTTTTTAAATTAAATCCGTGATGACACTTTGTACATTTTATTCATTCGATACAATGTCGATTGAAATATTATCAATTTTATTCGTTAGATCCGTGATGATATATCGCGTATTACTTTCATTCGACAATAGCGAGTTTATGGTCATTGAAATGGTACCGATTTTATCCGTCAGATATGAGATGACATCTTTATTCAAAATTTCTAATACGTAGTACATTTTAGTCGACTGATCTGTGATGACGTTGTTTACTCTATTCTCATTTGATAATAAAGATGTTACGGAGATTGAAATTTTGTCAATTTTATTCATCAGATCCGCAATGACATCTTGTACTTTACCTTCATTTACTAATAACGAGGTTATGTTAATAGACAATACATCAATCACTTTTATATCTTCGATCACTTTGTCAATTTTTTCGTTAGGTCAGTGATGACGCCATGAATTTTTTCTTTACTTACATCAATGAATTTTTTTACAACTGTCTGTGACGTATCGATTTTGTTCCTTATGGCGTATAATGCGTTATCAATATAATGTTTCTTAATCGCGTCAATGTCGAGTTTTGGAGCGGCAAAATTTTGTACTTTTTTTTCCGCGTTACAATGAAGATCCGTGTCTAAATTGCGCGTGTTATTACGAACGTATGATCGCAAAGAATATAATTTGTCACAAATTTCACTCTCACTGTTGCTATTATCGTGTTTTTCCAGAGAAGCGCCGAATTTATTCACCGACATTCTGATATGTGTGTATCCTTACGAGTAGTCTAATTGACAATAAATCCAGCTTCACGGAGCTCCTCAATTATCGACAAGATCTCGTTGTCGTGTGCATTGTTGGCGGCTCTACGCGATGCGTCGAGTAATCTGAAACGTTCTACCAATTCGTTCGGATCATCCCAATGAATATGTTCAATTTTATTGTCAGTTAATTTCATTGTCGATTGAATCGGTAATACATTTGATAATATCATTGTTGATCGAATCGGTAATATATTCGATGAATTTACGATATTCGTTATTCGTCTTCCCGCTCCCGTGTGTCTTATCAGTGGCGCGTTGATGTGTTTATATTTATATCCTTTATTACCCATAATCGGCATAAGAGCTTTATGTTCGCGTCTGTGAATGTTCGTTGTCAAAATTATATTTTTGTATTGTTGCTTGTCGTTATTTGTGAAGATCGTGTCATCGGGTAGTCGTTTGAATAATAATTTGTATGTACCTGGTGTTCCCGCCTATTCAGTACCATTTAAAATAAAGAAATCATTCTGATTTATATTGAATTGCTTATCACCGAGCTTTATATGTCCTTTATTGTTGATATATGCACCGTAAACATAATCGAAGACTTGTTATATACCGTTGTCCTAATGAATCTAGATGATCGACTGATATTTCACGACTTTGTTGCAGTAATAGATTATTTTTTCTTCCTCTGTATCTATTTTTGGAATAATATCGTGAGATTGCGTCACGGTCGCATTCGTCTTTTGTCGTTTTCTCCCTATCAAGTCAATATTTTGAGGTTCTGTTGACGAATCGTACAATGATGATGATGCGACATTTAATAGTTTCTTTTTTTTCGTTGAATATGCAGAAATCGGAGTAGTGAATATATCATCATCGTTATCATTATCATTATTTTTATTGTCTTTTTTATCACCATCGCTGTTAATTGTATTGTTTGAAATAATATTCGGTTTGGTTTGTTCGACAATGCGTTTTAATGGTTCGACAATCGATTTATATTTTTTTTCCAATGCAATATCCTCTTCCCTGATACCGCTTTTTAACATTTTAACAAACTATGTTTTTTACGAATCACCTCACGTGTTTTAACAATTTGTTTTACAGTATCTTCGCTTTTTGAAGATTATCTTTCGATTTGACACTATTTAAGTTTTCCATATTATTGTTACACACGTCAAAAAAATCACAAATATCATTTTTTTATCACAGCACTGCAAAATCATTAAAACTTCTTCTATATCTTATTATTATTATTTCACACGTTACAAAAAATCACATATATTTTTTTCTTTTATCACAATACGGCAAAATCATTAAAACCACTCCTATATCAACCGTTTCGTAATGCACAATCTTTATATATTGTAACGAATCCGTATTTACGTCGCCAACATTCACGACATAAATCGCAAAATTGCTCGTACGACATATCGGTGTTCACGTGATCATTATATATGTGTTTCATGTTGGTGCCATCTTGTCGAAATAGTAATAGTAAATTCGCATTGTCGCGTATCAAATGCTTTGGTATTTTAGCATATGTTTGACATAGATAAAAACAATCAACGCTCGAATGTCGACCCATAGCGAAATATTCTCTAATTTTGTCCTGCTTATCACAGATTACATCATCGAAGACGAATACCGAATCGGGTAGTACCTCGCTTGGTAATATGACGTCACAATTATCGGAGAACGCATGATATCCAATTCCATCTATCGAATTGAATAATTATTTAAGATACTGATATTTCGGTTGATGCAATGATTTCGCATAAATATAAATATTTTCGAAACGCACACCGTACGGACTTTCTAGTAAACTTATCAAAGCATTAGTTTTACCACAATTGGAAGGGTTTTACCACAATTGAGTCCCATCACGGTGATCGATTGTTCTCGTCAAAACGAATCGATAAAGAGCGTCACTGTGGATGTGCGTTTGAAATTCGAGTGTAAACGCGACGTTCCGGCCAAAACCACAGGCTTCCACTTAATTATTCACGATTGTGTGGTCGAATATAATCCTCTGACTAATGTGGTCCAGAAAATTGTATAAAAGGACGCGTCTTCATATATATATTTTCACATAAGTGTCTCTGTGATCATGTCGAACGTATCTGTAGCTACGTTTGTCGACATTCAAGGTTTCGTTGTGCCCGAACGTTTCGTTGTTAAAGAATTCGCTGCGTTACGTAACAACAATAATAAGGATTGCGAACTCTTTCATTATATGTTTATGCCGCCTATGGCATGGGATCTCCTAACAAAAGCGAAAAAAGCGCAGGCGTCTTTGTTATCCGCCAATTGTCATTGACTACAATGGTCCTATGGTGATATTGATTACAGGAGAATGAGACCAATTATTCGAGAAGTTCTCATGAATACGCCTTCCGACATTACAGTGATTTATGTTAAAAGTTCGCAAAAAAAGGAATTCGCAAGAAAGGATTGGTTACTGTCTCTGCTTGGGGATTGCGACATGACTATTAACATAGAATCAATCTATGTGGATTATGAGGACATTGGTCATTTAGAAACATTGATAGAAGGATCGTCCTTTCTATGCGGACGACACCGGAAAAATTACGAATTTCGAAATATCATGCATCTACATACTTGGTGGTCACAGAGACACGATCAATTGACTGATTGTCTTTAAACAAAAAAATTCCTCAGCAACTTTGTATTCTATTTATATACACATTATATATTATTCACACATGTACATTAAATAAAAATATTATATTATTTTATTTGATTTTCTCCTCTTTTTCCTTTTTCTCTTCCGCGATAAAAATCGAATTACAAGGATAGAGATATCGATCAATCAGCGTAAACGCGTCATAATTCGACACGCGAGCATTATCTTTTTTATTTTTATCGTTACGGGGGGCAGGATATTTCCACTTTATTATCACCAGTAGATAGGATGCGGTAACAAATCCGGAGAGAAAAGAAAGAAAACGCAGTGTTTCTCGATTGCACTTCTTTAAAGTCGACCCTATTGATATCCATTGTATGTTGCACGTGCATTATTTCAGTTTTGAAATCATATTTTTATTATTATCAAATGCAACCGCATCCTTGTGAAAACCACGATACGACAACAATATGTAACGCGACTAAAAAGGCGACGACCAACTTCCGTGAAATATTATTCGAACGTTCACCTTCTTCATCATTTCGGCTTACACACGCGTCAATATGTCCTCAGAAGAAGACATGCCATACGAAATTTATATTAGTAAAGAGGCACTTGAAAATTAGCTCGAAAAGGAGTACAAAGAGTTTTACGAAGAGTATTGTAATAAGTATCCCGACGTTCAGCTTCCCCGCCAGCAGGATTTTTTTTATGACGACGATGATGATGATGGTGAGGACGAGAATGACGAATTAGCGTGGAAATACATCTGTTTCTTGTCGGCATGTGCTGAGAAAACATCTGAACCGATCCCGGAATCTTTGCTTAATTGTAAACTCATAGAAGTAGACGATGCGGAGGATTACGTCATTCCTGATACCATGACTCTAACTACCTTGGAATCAGAATCCACCAGCACCACCACCACTACCGACATTGCCACCGCTGATAACAACAAGAAGGAAACGGATTTCGGGGGCATTTCAACGACAACAGAAAACATAGATATGAACGATGACGTCATTGCTGAAAGCACTACCCCGGTCGCTTTGGGATCAGAACCCACCGCCACCGTCACGGAAAAACGGAAGTGCTCCTTCTCCGATCTGCAGATCCGTAAATATTGTTGCTTGGATTACGATATCGAAAGCGGTCGCCCATTGTAATAATGAAACATCCAAAATAATAAAGAGATAATAAATATATTTTTGTTTCGCTCGCATCATACCGCGATAAATTATTTTATTTCACACACACACACACACACTTTTCCTTCTCCTCCTCCTCTCTTCTGCGATAGAAACAAAATTATATCACATAAGAATATATATACGTATCACATGAGAAATACTATCACCAAGTTATTTATGTTTTGTTTCACACACTTTTCCACTGCCTTTTTCTTCTTTCTCTGCGATAGATAAAGGGTTTTTCAACAAGAGTGTTCGAAACTAAAGTTAAATAAAACACACAATTATCATTGGAATCTAATTAATTTTTTTTTTATTTGTAAAGTAGGAAGTAGTAAGTTTATGTGTGCACAAGGATATCGGACAAATGACCGCCTCGTAATTTTTTGCAGACCACGATTCTTTTGTCAAAATTTTTAATCACATGTTCACACATTGTGGGCCCTATCTCACCGATGACACGACAAATTTCATCTTTCAATTCCGAAATCGTTGTGGGATTATTCTTATAGACCTGCTCTTTAACGTAGCCCCAAAGAAAATAATCCAGGGGCGTCAAATCACATGATCTGGGTAGCCAATTGACATCACTGTTTCTGGAAATTATGCGCTGCGGAAAGGTCTGATTCAGTAAATCCAATGTTTCTCGGGCTGTATGGCACGTAGCTCCATCCTGTTGAAACTATAGGTTCTGTACAAGCATATTTCTAAGTTGTGGCAAAAAAAATTTGGTTAACATGTGACGGTAGCGCTCCCCATTGACGGTTACGTTGTTTCCAGCGGCATTTTCGAAAAAATACGGACCAATGACTCCGCCAGACCAAAATGCGCACCAGACAGTCACTTTCTTTGCATATAATGGTCGTTCAACAATCACTCTTGAATTTTCCTCACCCCAAATGCGACAATTTTGCTTGTTGACATAGCCACCAAGCTCAAAATGTGCCTTGTCACTAAAGATCCAATTCATGGAAAAATCATCATCTTTTATTTCGATCCAATAGACAAATTCTCGACGCAATCTGTGGTCCGTTGGCTTCAATTCGTGGGTTAGTTAAACTTTATATGCTTTTAAAGACAAATCTTTTTGCAAAATACGACATAATGATGTTTTAGAGATACCCAATTGTTGAGAACGGCGTGGAATCGATGTGTTTGAGTCATCGGCAACACTCTCACTGACAGCATCAATATTCTCCTGTGATATGGCTGGACGACAGCGTGTTGTTGTTTTTACGTCTTCTACTGATCCAGTGGACTCAAATTTGGCAATAATTCGACAAATATGTTGCTCAGATGGACGATGTTGTGGAGTGTAAAATTTATGTAATTTACGAAATACATTTTTATTTGATCTTCCATTTTCATAATACAATTGAACAATCTGAATGCGTTACTGTAATGTGTATCTTTCCATGGTTAAAAACTTACTTCTTTTTACTTGTCAGCTGTCTAGTTTGCTTGTCGCTGTAAATGAAATACATGTAAAAACTAACCTCACTTTTTCAAACACTTTTGTTGAAAAACCTTGTATAAGGATATTATGCGTATCACGCGAGCGGCGAATTTTTTTAGACGATAACGATGCAAAATAAAAAAATTAAAACACAACTATTATTGCAATTTTTTATTTCCTCCACCTCCGCCTCCTTCTCCTCCTCCTCATCCACCTCCTCCATGTCTTTCTTCCATCAGAGAAAAATATAAGATTATTGTATCGCGCTATCAATCAGTCACTCATCACACTTTGTCACGGGAGCGAACATTAATTAATATTATTGGGTTGGCAAATAAGTTCGTTCGATTTTTTAATCGAAGTAGGTTTACTCGTTCTGCTATCTCTTTTCCACAGCGCTATCGCACAACGCGCTTGCGCAGCTGAAAAGCGACGTTCCACCTAACCTATTTGTAAACATACGCCGGATAATATCAGAGTATTGTGCGTACTGCACGGTTGCAAATATGGAAGAAAAGAACGTTTATTTTCGCCAAATTTTACTTTTTTATTTCAAAAAAGGCAAACGAGCTGCGGAAGTTCATAAGAAGATTTGTAATGTGTATGGGGACGATGCTTTTAACAGAACGTGTGTGTCAAAAATGGTTTGCCAAATTCCGTTCTGGAGATTTTGATGTTAGTGACGCGTCCTGTTCTGGTAGTCCAGCAGAGATTGATTCAGCTGTAATAAAGAATACCGTCGACAAAAATCCATCGCAAACAGTACGAGAGATTGCTACGACACTTAATATATCCCACACAAGTGTAGAATACCATTTGCGTCAGTTGGGATATGTTTCTCGCCTCAATGTTTGGGTGCCGCACGAATTGACCGAGGCCAACTTAACCGCTCGCATTTCTATCTGCGACGCGCTGCTGGAACTCCAAGAAAAAGATCCATTTTTGAAGCGGTTGATCGTCCACGTAAGTCACTGATTTTACTACTTTAAAATTTCCCTATATAGTTATCTATCGTGGAAGTAACACTGGAATAGTAGACACTTCCACCTATCTTACGTTGCATTCGTCTCCCCCCCCCCCCCCCGCCTTTCCCTCTAGGACGTCTTCTGCGGGCGCAGTCTCGTTATTTAATAGCCGGACCTCGTATGTATATCCTTATAAATCGTTTCTAAAGCGGAAGAGGAAGGAGTAAAAGGGAAAGATCTAATAAATAATATAACAATAATATATATGTTTTTTATTTAGTGCACATGTGTGATTAAAGTATAATTTATTTAAAAATAAAGTATAATATTACAACGTTTCTGGAGAGAGGTTTTATTAAAGATAATCAGACAATTGATTGTGTCTCTGCGATCACCAAGTATGTAGATGCATAATATTACTTAATGCGCAATTTTTCAGATGTCGTCCGTATAGAAAGGATGATCCTCCTATCAGTGTTTCCAAACGACCAATGCCTTCAAAATCCACATCGATTGTTTCTATGCCGATAGTCATGTCCCAGTCCCCAAGCAGAGACAGGAACCAATCCTTTTTTGCAAATTTTTAACGTAAATCACTGTAGTGTCGGGAGGCTTATTCATGAGAACTTCTCGAATGAGCGTTCTCATTTTCCTGTAATCAATATCACCATCGGACCATTGTAGGCAATTATGATTGGCGGATAACCAAGAGCGCTTTTTCCGCTTTCGTTAGGAGATCTCATGCCATAGGTGGCATAAATATATAATGAATGAGTTCGCGATCGTTATTTTTGTTGTTACGTAACGCAGCAAATTCTTTAACAACAAAACGTTCGCGTACAAGGAAACCTTGAATGTCGACAAACGTAGGTACGGATACGTTCGACATGATCACAGAGACACTTATGTAAAAATATATATATGAAGACGCGTCCTTTTATACAATTTTCCGAACCACATTAGTCAGAGGATTATACTCAACCACACGATGGCGAATAATGAGGCAAAAGGCTGTGGTTCTGGCCGGAACGTCGCGTTTACACTCGAATTCCAAACGCAAATCAACAGTCACGCTCTTTATCTATTCATTTTGACGAGAACAATCGATCACTGTGATGAGGCTCAATTGTAAAAATTTATCAATGGGTAAATACACATCCTCGATTTCACGCCCGTAATAGGTTTTGCAAAATTCTGCATACATATCGTACAGCAGAGCAAATCTGTTATTTTCAAAATCCAAATTCATTTCGTCATATTGATAAAATGCAAAATTCAAATATAATTTTACATTACTCAGTTTGCAATCATCGAATTTGGAATCATCCGCTGTTTGGACGCCTCTTCGGCATGTTTGAAGGGCGAGAAGCACATATCGCGGTTTTTCCAATTGTGCCGCCGCTTTCACCGCCCACGAATGTTTCGTTGAGGTTTGCAACAAAGGAAATTCATACAGATCCCATGAGCGAAAGGTCATACTTAGATACCGAGCTCTCTCCAAAGTGCGCAAAGTGATAATTTGTTCAGATCGTTCAATACCATATGCGGCATGCAACATTGTACCTTTAATAATGTGAGTTTAGGATTTTTAGACGTTGGTTGAGCGATAATACAATCAACATCGTTGCGTGCACGTATCAAAACTAATTCGTGACGTGCGTTTATCACTACACGTTTGTAATCTTCGCAAAAACCTAAAAACATATTCAGAGGAACGCAGAAATTGAAATTGCGCAAATTATCGACGTATCGACTTGTCGGTTGAAAGAACATTCCATCCGGCATTCTGCAGTCTTTTGCTCTTTTCGGTTGTCAATGATGTGTATTTTTTTATCGTGCTGTTAAACCCGACATTTCTGATTCTATCAATTTCCACGCCATCGAGTTCGTATCTAATTTTGTTGAACATAAACGCAACGCAATTATTCACTAATTTGCATTTCCATTGCTGTTTATCTCTGTCTGCGTCGATATCTTAAACGATATGTCCCTCGATGTAGAGAAAACTTTCACACGGTAATGTATATAAATCCTGTTGCTGTATAGGTATTTGTATTTCGTCACTGTAACCGAATGTGGCACTAGAGTACGGATTGTAGATGTGAGTTTCAATTTTGACAATACGATCGTCGAGGATCGGTTCGTCATGGATATGCAAAATATTCATCATGTTTTATTTGTTTTTCACAATGAAACCCGGCGAGCGTAGAAACGCGACGTTAGTTGTATTTAATTTGTTTCTTCCTGCTCCTGCTCCTCTCATCCGTATCTCTTTCTTATCCACTGTCTTTGAGGTTATGTTATTTATATCATTAGACTTAACGAAATGTCGTCCCTCTTTTGCCGTTACAAACAAATCCTTCGAGACAACAAGCATTTCCGCATATTTTAATTCTCTTCACCGTTATCGTTGTCGTCGTATATGCAATCGTACGGTAATCCTTTCACCGCGAAAATTAATCAGTTTTCCATCCTGATCCGTAATGCGCAC
>NW_014557704.1:0-315 GCF_001313825.1 Dinoponera quadriceps | reverse complement strand
AAAATTCGCGATACTTTTTGAACAGATCTCGTATGTTTAAGGATTAAAATTTCTAGTAACTGGAATCCAAAACTAGCCGCAATACTTATAGGATGTTATAAAAAAATGCAATAAAAGCACTGAAAATACATTAATTTGTATATTTATTATATATCCTTTTACAAGTTATTTATAATCCTATATACATGTTTTAAAAAATATTAAAAGGCTTGCGGTATTTATTGCTCTTTTATTATTTGAAAAAAGACACTCTAATTTCTTTTTTTCGATCATCTTAAACAAACAGCGACGCGCGCGCGTTTCTCGCTCGTTTGT
>NW_014557703.1:0-440 GCF_001313825.1 Dinoponera quadriceps | reverse complement strand
ATACATTCTGTTCTCTTCTTTTTTTTCCACTGCGGTCTTATACGGCTTACTGTTTGCGGCAATACCGGTGGACAATTGCACAAATTAAAAAAAATTTTATTGTAAATATAACACCACTCTTTGTCGACAATTTTAAAAAACCGTTTTCATTAATTATCACGTTTAGCTTCGAAGACAGGTACGTTTTTGTGATGCAATAGGACTATATGCATGCAGAATAATGCCGACAATTTATAAATCCGTGGTCAGGAAACAGAAAAATTTTTGCGTATTTCATTAATGTCAATTTCTTCCGCATTTAAGTAATAATCATTAATCATTAAAGTACTAGATTGTAAAAAAAACTAGTCGCACGTAAAGAGAAAGAAACACTGTGCCGTGCGTGCACGTACCTATCGTCACAATCTCGCACGCACACCGCCCACACATATGAATTGTAA
>NW_014557702.1:0-427 GCF_001313825.1 Dinoponera quadriceps | reverse complement strand
TTTCAAAATAGACGTGGTGCAGAGGAATTTATCCAGGAGCTGTCATTTTGAAAAAAGGTTTCAATAAATTCATTACTACACGAGGACCTAATGCGCATTTAGCTAATTTTTTTCCTACTACAGAATTTTTTCCGCAATATAAATCCTCATTCAATAAATATCCATCTGTAGTGCAAAGACCCCAAAATTTAAGTCCAAATCGTTTAGGTTTTCCACGTATAAATTGCTTCAATGAGGATTTAGCATTTGATTTGGCCAACATTTCATCTACCGACGGAGCAGTTCTCCAGAAACCAAACTTCAGAATATTTCTCTGAAACATTTTCGTCAATTCTCGAACACGCCACGCTTTATCGTTCGAATTATTATCTTTAGCCCTCGAGTACTACAATTTAGACTTGATTTTTTCAAATTTACATCGTGCCAT
>NW_014557701.1:0-2448 GCF_001313825.1 Dinoponera quadriceps | reverse complement strand
TTTTTTTTTTGAGAAATTCAATCTATTATGTACTAAGTATAATAAAGTAAATGTCCGGAATTTTAACAGTTAATTACGATATGCCGACTCGATCGGGACTTATTAACCATGAACAGATGTACGACGCGCAGTTTTTCAACATGACATCTTCGGAAGCGCACGCCACTGATCCTATGTGCAGGATGTTGCTTGAACATACCTACGAAGCGATTATTGATGCCGGTGTAAATCCTAAAGAATTAAGAGGAACAAAAACCGGTGTCTTCAGAGGATCATGTTACTCTGCGACAAGAAACATAATTACCTATTACAGGCCTGAAGTAAAATATTTAACGATATTTAATATATTTAAGGAAAATATTTCGGTCTGTTGAATATTTCATAAACGAAGCATTTTATATGAGAATAATGTTACAAGAATAAAATATATTTAAACAATTTTCATTTAAACTTTATCGGCGTTATATAAACAGCTATGTAGCGGAAATATTCGGCCATCCTGGAATTTTTTATATACGCACGCATTACAGAGAGAAAGATAACATTTACATTTAACATTTTTATGTGGATATATATGTACACATGCAACATTTTCGCGGTAGGTGAAAGGTAGAGAGCTAGATGTAGAATATGTCGCTCTTTTACACCGTCTTCATACTGAAGAGATAGAGGGTCATTTGTACAGAGGATATGTTGTTGTTGGACTTAAATCAACTCGTAATACAATATGCAAAGTTGAAAATTGCTTGAATCAAAGGAAATCAATCTGCTTCGTGTTTTCTGGAATAGAAGCCTCGTGGTGTAATATAGGTGAGAATCTATAGAGTAAGCAAAAAATCAGTGTTATTGCAATAATATTCAATAACATGTAACGTATTCAAATATCTTATTTAATGTTACATACAACATCATTATGATCAAACTTTGACCCAGATTTGGGGATTTCGATAATGTTGAAATGGAAATGTCATAACGTTGCAAATAACGTGGCGCTAAGGTTTTTCTATCATTCTTGTAATGTTTTTGAAATAATATTGATGAAACGATAAAATTTAAAGGTGTTATCAATCGTACATAGAAATACTGCTCTTGGTTCTGCACCCTTATTATTGAAGTAGTTGCGTATACGTAAGTGTCATTGAGTAGATATAATTGCATCATAAAATAACTGCTTAGTGACACTTACGTATACGCAATCATATAAAAAATTGAGGTCCTGATAGTAACTTTACTACTTATGGTCTGATCAAGGCCATATATAGGTTAAATTCGTCTTGCATATTTTCGTGCTGAATGTATTATTTTAATTTTATTGCTTATCGCATGCCGAAAGATGATAAAAGGACGCTTTCAGCATGGTAGCGTGAAAGGCAAATTTAATCATAAAAACATGCAGCCGCTAATTATTGCGGCTATGCGATAATAAGATTATATTTCTTATTTAAATCGTCACATACACAATTTCTTGAAATGATGAATAGACCGGACGTATTAGAGAAATTTGAACATATTAGAGCAATGCAAAAAATAATATTATAATAAGAGAAAATTAATATATTTTCATTAACATTATTTCTAGATCCAATTAACAACAATTCTGAACTGTTTCGTTGAACTGAAATAAATGTCAAAGTAAGAAAAAAAATATTTTCTGCAATGTCTTTAAAATATTTTAACGACATTTAGAAAAATCATATTACGAAATAATATTTTTAAAATACATATGTTATGCTAGAGTAAAAACGTTCAAAAAATATAAATAAAATTAACATTTCTAAATGTTAATTTAATGTTTCTTGTTGATTTGAGTATCTATCAAATTATATATCCCACTAAGCAAGAAATATTAAATTTATATCGAATATAAAGAATATCCGGCCATTCTTGGCGCATTGCTCGTGCAAGTGCAAAAAGAAAAACTGAACAGTAAACTGATATCCATTTGCAAACTTCACGATATTTGAATTAGAAATTAATGAGTCTGTATAAGCGAGTGAGCGTATGGAAAGCGGTAGACGCGATTCCATATACACGTACAAAAGAAAGCTCTAAGTTTATAAGAAAAATGGCATATTTCTTAGGATCCTAAGGAGTATCCCTTTTTCTTATAAACTAGTTGCTATTTTTCTTTGTATGTACCTAAAGTGTGCGGTCTACCATTTCTCGTGCGGTCATTGTCTTATATAGATTAATTAATTTCTCTCTAACAATTGTAAATTTTGCATAGCGAACATAAGATCTCTGTCTAATTCAACCCTTTCTACTTATACACAAGCGTTGCGTAAATAATTACCGGACACCATGTATATATAATATACTTTTTTGATGTGGATTTGTTTCGAAAACGTGTATAAATAATATTTGATTGATGCATGAAGAATTCATAAATCTGCCAAGGCATTCGCCAAGGCAATTGAGACATGTAATGCGACATTGAAGCAGCACCAT
>NW_014557700.1:0-1289 GCF_001313825.1 Dinoponera quadriceps | reverse complement strand
TTTTTCATCGCCAGTCACTATACGCCACAAAAAACTCTTCTTTTTCTGCATAGCGAGCAAAGAAATAGAGATGTTTAAGCGATTCGCAATGGCATTTGCGGTTAATTCGTGTGGTACCCATTTTCCCAACTTTTGAATTTTTCCAATTACATGTAGACGTTTGGAAACAGCCATCGGAGTAACATTTAATGCTGCAGACAATTCTTGGAACGTTTTAGTAGAGTTTTTGTCCAATAATGCCTGCAAATCGGTGTTTTCAAACTTTTTCGGTTGGATTGAGCGTTTTTTATCATTGACATCAAAATCACCAATCTTAAATCGCTGAAACCATACTTGGCATGTTCTTTCTGATAGAGCATAATTGCCATAAGCTTCGAAAAGCAATTTATGAGCTGCAGCTGCAGTTTTTTTCAAGACAAAGTAATGAAGCAGCACATGTCGAAAAACAACTTATCGCGTTCCATATTTAATCAAAAGAAAAAATAGCACTGCTCGCTTAAATGAATCTCTTGGCACTGAATTTTATTGACAAATGTCTAACCTCTAAAATGCAGCTAGTTTCAGATGTCAAAATAAATTACACATACAACTAACGTCATTTAACTATGAGCCGCAGGAACTAAGTTTACCACCTAATATAAAGAAAGGAATAATCACACAATGCATATGTGTGTTTTGAGTTATGAAATGAGTTTGGAAATTGTATTGAAATGATTAAAAGTCATGTTTAAATATGAAATAGAGACTTACGATTTAGATGAATCAATAGACTGACGAGGACGAATGAAGACGAAGATTGGACTAGACTAAAAATGTGGACTGCTGAAGACTGAACTAAGACTGACTAAAAAGAACTGAGAAATGAGAACTAAGACAACTGAGAATTACAAAAGAATACTGAGAACGAGAACTATGACTGACTAAGCCTAAGACTTGGTAACAGAGACTGAGAACTCAAAAACTGCAATTGTAACTGTAACTGTAACTCACTGCAATTGGAACTGAAATTGTAACTGAGCTCGCGGCAAAAAGGTAAGGCATATATACGAGGTCTGTTCAAAAAGTATCGAGAATTTTGAATTTCGGCGGGTTACGTATATTCGATTTTCGATTTTCTTGTGGCGTTATGTTGATACTCATGTCCCTCACTTATGCCAACAAGTTCGGCCATTTTGAATAGGCCAGTTTATTTTTGACAGCTGTTTTGCTTGGACGTGTTTTGGCTCGTCTTCGATCTATACCTATTCCAAAAAATGGATCAAAGAATCTAACAAAATTAAGTGCGCGGA
>NW_014557699.1:0-1289 GCF_001313825.1 Dinoponera quadriceps | reverse complement strand
ATCCTTTTCTGCCCCGTTCCTGCCGTCACGTTCGAACGGCACATCATGATCGATTTCTGCCGTTACTACTTGAGTTAATATGTTGTGTGGATTATCTTTTATATTTTTGTTGTCATACTGTGAGGACAGATCGTAATCTACTTCTACCGTATTTATGTCGTCACTGATAAAGAAAGCAAGCTATGCTTGGAATGTATTGCGTTTTTGCAGTCATAATATTAGGGCAGAGGATAATTTATTTTTGAAAAATGACGCCGGTACGCTGTAGCGGCGTCATATTGCGGAGAAAATTGAGCTTAATGAGGACACAGTTGATTGAAAACTGCTGCATAATCATGACCGAATCTGCCGGCATAGTGCCGGCATACTGCTAGCATTTGCTTGCTGGGTTTATACTGCTCCATGTCGACATATCATGCCAGCACGCAATGTGTAAATTTTTCTCTTCGTATGCTGACTTGCCGTATCTCATTTTTGCAGTATTTTTTCCATCATGTAATGACGTAGATTCCGTTACATTTTTATTTTATTTTTATATGCACTATCTGACACATCAGATCTTACTTTGCTTCTGCCAAAATTATAACAGCATAGCATGCAGCATACACTTAATAAAGCCTGAGTTTAGCAGGCTTGGCTCTCTAAATATCTTTCGATATATAAACTCTTGTATTTTGAAAAATAGAAATTATTTTTCAAATTTTCTAGTAGTTTCGACTTTAGTAAAAGACGAATTAGTTCACTATCTATATAATACAATTATATAACTCTTNCACACACACACACACACACACACACACACACACACACACACACACACACATATATAAATATATATATAAACACGGTACCTTAGCCAGCTAAGATAAACACAATCAAGATAAACACCTAGATATTTAAATATTAGGGATGTTAAAAAATCGAAAAATTAATATTAATGAAAGTACCTTACACGATATTCCTTCTTCGAAACCGCTCAAATTGTGCTTTAAACATTTCTCATATCATTAAAAACAAAGGAGATATTTAGGTATCCTCATGTTAGAACAATCTGTAAATATGAATATATATAAAATTACACACACACACATACACACACAACATGTATATAATTATATGTTTAAAATTTTACAAAAAATTGACTTCAAATAAAACGTTTAAACGAAGCTTTTAATTTGATCGCATACGTCTATCTGTGTAAGTATATGCGTGTGGGCGGGTGCATATGTAATTCAATTAAGCCATATAAAAAATATCACATCCATCAGATCCCAACACTCTGTGTCCGA
>NW_014557698.1:0-3438 GCF_001313825.1 Dinoponera quadriceps | reverse complement strand
TTTTTGCACATTGCACGAAAAATCGCAAATTTCGCTCGCCGAATGATTACTTCGGTGTTGTTGCGTAGAATAACGACAAATTTTTCAATCTCTCTCTCTTAAGTTCGCTTCCTTTTACGATTTAACATTAAGAAACGAAAAATTCATTTGTCAACCACGTTTTTCGCACCTTCGAATTTGCTTCCTTTTCACGATTTAACATTGAGAAACAGAAGATTCATTCGCCTATCACGTTTCTTCGCATATTGCACGCAAAATAGCAAGTCTCGCTCGCCGCTTGATTTCTTTGACGTTATCGGGTGGAATTAATATGTTTTATGGTAAAGTTTCAAGCTGCGAAGTAAATCTGCATTCGTTCATGTCTACTATCGAAAAACGCAAGTACCGCTAGCAAGAATCCCTACAGAAGGACCCAGAGAATTCTTACAAGTATTGTGAGCCCATCATTTGCGGAATGTCGACCCGGGAAAAAACAAGGGCAAGCTTAGCGTCGAATTAATAACTTAAGACACAAAGCTCCCGTGAGCAAACGTGATAAGCATGATCTAACCGGAGAGAAAATAGGAGGCCACCATCGATTGACGCGACAGATCCTTGCGACCGTTGTCTCCTGCGCTAATTGACAAGCCCTGTTCGTCACTGTGCGACCCGACGGCGAACGCTACGGATGTCCCGAGGCAAGAACAAGCGAGCGAAGCTACCAAAATAGCAGGACAAGTTCCTGAGGAGAGACGAGTTTCTAGTGGCGAGTGGGTAAGAGAGAGAAACATTGTACAGCTGCGGTTAGAAAAAATTAGAGTTGCATTGTAATTCCAAGTCGGTTGTCGTCGCTTTTCGACGGCATATGCGCGAGTAGTAGACCGGGAATTTAGACTCGCTTAGAGTCCGTCGCGCCCTGAAGGTCGAGACGCGTGGACGTGCGAGATTTTGAGGTCACATCGCAGGGCGACGAGGGCCGTACTAGGGAGAGTCTCGAGCGTAGGAATCCTGGAGACTAGAGCGCGAGATTGGACACGATTGCCTTCTCTAATTGCCAGTCGCACAGTCGTCGAATTTAATTGTCATTATTGTTTGTATTATACAAGGGACAATCAAATATATACGAGCCTTTTGCAAAAAAACGCCATATGTTTTTCAAAATCAATTCTGATTTACAATTTTCTTATTTTTCTACATAGTCCCCCATCTTATCTATACACTTTCTCCAACGGTCTGGTAATTTTGTGTTCCCCGTATCATAAGAAGTTCGCGGACGTGTATTAAACCATTTGCACACGAACTGCTGCACATCTTCGTTCGTTGTGAAGCGCTGTCCATCAAGGGCATCCTTGAGTAGCCCAAACGTATGGAAATCGCATGGTGACAGGTGTGGGCTGTAGGGTGGATGTTCTAGAACAGACCAATGCATATCGGTCAATTTTTCTTGTGTTACTGCTGCGGTGTGAAGTCTGGCGTTGTCATGGAGAAGTAACATATTTCTGATCGGAATGCTGCGTCTTTTTGACCGATAGGCAGCTCAAACTTGGCTTAAAAAATCACAATAATAGGCAGCAGTAATGCTTCGACATTCTTGAAAAAAATCGACCAGTAGAACGCCTGTACAGTGACCCACAACACTGTGGCCAAGACCTTCCCTGCAGACAACCGCGTCTTCGCTTTCACCGGTGCAGTTTCGTCAGTTTTCCGCCACTCCATACTGGCCCTCTTCGATTCAGGGGTGTAATGATGTACCCAAGTCTCATCGCATGTGACGATTTTTTCCAAAAAAAGCGTCACCTTCCCTCTCGCACCTCGTAGGAGCCTCCGAGAAATTTCAAACCGCACGGCTCTCTGCTCTGCATTCAGCAACTTTGGAATCCAACGAGACGACACTTTTCGAAATCCCAACTCATTGCGAATGATTTATTGCACATTTCCATAGCTGATTTGAAGTTCCTGAGAGATTTCAAGAGCAGTTAAGTGCCGATCGCCTTCGATGAGTTCTCGAACAACCTCGGTGTTCTGCGCTGTGATGTTGGTGCGGGGACGGCGCGGGTGGGCAACGTTTTCAACACGCTCCCGTCCTTTCTTAAATTCGTAATACCACTGCTTCACCCAAGCCCTTGAAAAGATACTTTCCCCGAACTGTGGGAGTAAATGGCGCCGAATTTCAGCGGTATTTACATTTTCGTTGACGAGAAACTTAATAATAACACGTTGTGCTACTGCGGGGTGTACCTCTTTCTCGCTCATTGTGATTGCTGCTGAAAGTAAGTAGCATGTGGCGCGCCAACGTTATTACTGCCTTCCACATAACCCCCCTCTATTGTTCAAAACGTTGCAGGTCCCTCNTATTACTGCCTTCCACATGACCCCCCTCCACTGTTCAAAACGTTGCAGGTCCCTTACACCGCCGACGGGCGTGCAAGTTAAAAAGGCTCGTTTATATTTCACCCACCCTCGTATATTGAGCCGTGTGATTGAATCGCGTGTTTTCGAAAAACTTTTCTGGTTAGCGATCTAAGACGGGTATTATACGTGAACGGCCAGAAAGCAGTAATTGTTGTCGGGAAAAGTCTGGTTGGTGTCCGTTGGAAAACCCGATGAGATTCACGTAACGGAACCAGGCAAGAGAGTTCTTCTTGCTAACGCGATGCGCGTTATTATAGTTGCCGTTTAGCGGTTTAGATCTGCCACCTAAAAAGCATCTCACAGAACATCCTGGGAGAGAGATCGCTCTCTATTAATTGCATTACGGGATCTCCCAGTGTATCGGTTCGTTGCATGCAATTGAAAGTAATCAGACGAATTAAAGAATTATTATCTATATGTTAAATTCGTCTTTAAATTATTATCCCTCCCTAACTCCCTTCGGAATTTCATGAGTATCGAGGAGAAGACGGAAGCACCACGATGCTCTAACCCGCGGCATATTGAAGGGTTAGATTCGCTATCGCATAAATAATACTGAGCTAGATGAAATAAGTCCGCTGCCGCGAAAGCGGGAGCAAAGAAGTCCTAAAACCGCAAGGACAATCATTTAGCGTTGCAGGGTGAACATTTATTTTACTTAACCTCCCCATCTATTCTCTTTTTAGCTTCCCTTTAACGTTTAAATCAGATTTCAGTCAATGTTATAAAGACGTTATAAAATGACTCCTTTATAATGTTTACTTCATGGCGTCAATAGTTTGTGACTTAATACAACAATTTTTGGTCATATATAGTGTTATGTCTCGCGCGTCGGAAGCGGCTCNGGGGGGGGGGGGGAGGAAGTGGGAAGGTTTACGCGTGGTTCTGTGGTAGAATCCCGGAATGAAAGGGGTTATTTAAGAAAGAAACGGCTTACAAAATAAATGGGTACAAAATAAACAATATTATTTATTGTGTTCTCGCGCAATTCGAACAATTTAAATCGAGATGGCAACGTATAAATTATGAAGTCGGTTGTGCGCACGA
>NW_014557697.1:0-45807 GCF_001313825.1 Dinoponera quadriceps | reverse complement strand
CTCTCTCTCTCTCTCTCTCTCTCTCTCTCTCTTTCTCTCCTTCCCTCCCTCCCTCCCCCCTTCATCCCTCTGTTTCCTTTATATCCTTCTTCATTTTCCGTTCCTCTCCCTTAATTATCATAAACCACAATTATATTAATCTCTTGATCGAACTGTTATTCAATTTTATCAATGATAACCGCGCTCGATCGCTCGTTCGCTCGCTTCGTCGTTCGTGCTTGTCACGCGACGGTAAGTTATACGTTTGGAAAAGATGGAACACTGAGATGGAAATCTCAATACAAACGTAGATATTTCAAGATTTTTTTTATCAATGGATGAATTATTATGGTATGTAAGCGCGGTCTAGTAATAAATATATATAAGATAAAAAAGCAACCAAATGTTTAATTTTGCATTGCGTTTCCTGTGTAACATTTCAAGTCTACCTTGTTCAGTAGTACGGTTTTGGCAACTCTCCCTTATGTAATAATGTAATCATCATCCACTATGATTAATATTCGTACTAGATATCCATCGATGTATTGGACAAATATGCATAAATAGGTTTGCCTCATGACAAACTGGAGATTCAATGGATAACTCAGTCCAGAGTTCCTTATGATAATAAATATGGAAGATCAAATTTGAAACATGCCGCGTCTTCTCGCGACACGCAATTCTCATTCGAAATTTAGCTCAATCTCTAAAGTTTAATTATCTTTGAACACGACACATTTCAGCGTGAAGTTGAAATATCTTTCTAACCTTCTCAGTAAGACATTAGACCAAAGCCTCGGCGTGATAATGATGATAATGATGGTGTATATGCTCGTGGACGTGCCTCCGACCGGACGTGACCGCCGCTGCGTTTTGCGAGAACTCGCGTTCCAGCCAACGCACGACCTGCGCCATCGCCCGAGCCTGGTCCTGCTCCCGGGTGGCGTGCTTCAGCTGATGCTTCTTGGCTCTGCAGCATTGTTGTTGCTGCGGCTGAATGAACTGCGCGTTGTTGCGCTGCGCGTTGTTGTGATTGTTGATCAGATTAGTCTGGTGGTGATTGGCCGCCTGCTGGTTGTTATTCGGCAAGAGGTTCACGATGTTCCGGTGGGTGTTGTTGCTGCTGGTGATGTGCTGCAATGGTATGTCGTTGTAGACCGTCGTCGTTGGTACGATGACATTGCGATTTAGCACCTGCGAGTATCCGTAGGCCTGGGAGGCGTGCGTCGCCGCGTTATTCCGCGAGGTGTTGCACCGCGCCTTTCTCAGATTCGTCCGAGGTTTAGCTGGTGTCTTGGAAAACGATGCGGAATGATGGCTGCTTTCCTGCATTGGTTTGTGATGGTTCATGGGCATTTGGCGAGGTTCCGCAGGACAGTCTTGATTGTTGTGATTTACGCTTTCCTGCTGAGGGTTGTGAGACGGAACGCGTGATTGTTCGTTTTGATGCCGTTTCCTGCGGGCAAGGTGAAGAAGAATCATTTCACCTAGATTCCAAAAGTTGTTGGGAAATATTGCATAAAACTATCCGTCGGGAAAAATAGTAATTAAATATATTAAATAAATAGGGTGTCTGAAAACATATCCAAAAATATTTCAATTTGGGAATGTATTTAGAATGAAAAAGTCGATTAGAAACATAAACTTGATCCTTGCCAAGTTATTTCATAATTTAACGTTTGAATTGAATAGGATTTACCAAACAAAGAAGTGTTCTCTCATATACATTTTGTTTACAAGAAATGTCACCATTGTGTTCGATACACAGAAGTGCTTATTGATAACATTTAAGATATATGAAAGGAAGAAGAGTCACACCACAAGATTTGCTAACGTGTTATTACATAATTTCATAAGAATAATTGCTCACCGTGACGTGTGAAAACTGAGATTATTCTTTTCCATGTTGGCCTGAATAATCTCCAACAATTGTTGCCTTTGCAGTGCACCGCTGCGCTTTCGCTGATTCGTTGTAAGAAGCGGTGTTAACGGCGAGAACGCGGGAGAAGTGTCGCTATCGTCGCTCACATCACCCTCAGAGCTGTTCGAATAGGGGGACGGTAAATGAGGCACCGGACCGACACGTCTGCGCAGTTCCTCCTGCTGCATTCGATTCGCGCGGACGTTCTCATCGTCGTCCTCGCTGTGAGTCTCGACTTCCTTTCGCTCGGTCTGTAGGAAAGAAGACGAACGATTTTATATATCGAAAGGAAGGAAAAAGCTTTCTTTATTAATCCGTTGGTATCTCGGAACGCACATCTCACCTGACAACGATACCGCGGGGCTCTTCTCCTTCTAGGAACCCTGCTGTTCGTATGGTCACACGGGACGGCATGCTTCAAATGGCAACAGGACGACGAATTGCCACCAGGCAGTGTGGTCGTGGTCGGCGTTTGCGTGGCATTTAGGCAAGTGTTGCTGCGAGGCGGCGGTGCCTGGTTGCTGTTACTGCTGGCTCGCTGATCCGGCGACACCGTCAGTTTGACCTTAATTGTCTTGCTGCCGCACGGCGGCACTTGTATAGAAGCACCTAGCGTGTCGTAAATGGTGGTCACCAGACCGGCTATGTCGTCCTTCGTAATTTTTCCGTGGCCATCAAAGTCGTACAGAGTGAAGGAAAACTCCTGCCGCCTCCTGTCGCCTTCCGCCACCGACACGTCGCACTCGAATTCCTGTTAACGAGAATAATCGCGCTTGCGCTAAATGCAATCGAGACAGTGTCGAGAATTTTACTATTTTAACTAATATTTAACATTTGTACTTGGGGTCCAAACTGTCCTTCAACTTTGCTTCAGATTTGCGTGACCTCATTCATGAGATATCCTTGTCAGAAAATATTCATTCTTCGATAACATCACTTTTTACGAATTTTTTTACACAATAATGTGAGAAGAAAAAAGAGAGATTACTGGTGCATCGATGCACTTACAAAATGCAATACATTTTTTTCCATCTTTGCTTACACCGATCAATTCTACCTGTCATTCTACGAACGAAAAAAAAAATGTTAAGGTGATGTTATTAAAATATTTTGTGATATTTCATAACTTGTAATGAAAAATATCAGAATTAAAAGTAGAATTGTGTTAAAACTATATGATTCTATTTAAAAGAAAAAGTTGAAATAACTTTGAATTATTGACTAAATACAACAAAGTTAATGTTCCTGTTTTTTTTTTCTTTTTAATGGGCCACCCTTTGAAGATAATAAAACAATTTCAATAAGTTGACGCTCTTCCGTTCTTCCCCTAAATGATTACGCGACGTCGTGAATCGTACCCCTATTACCGATACCAACGTATATAATAAATCAAAGTATTTCACCTCGAAACTAAGCTGTTTCGTTGTACCGCAAGTAGGCTGTTCGTCATTACCGGTAGGTCCTGCAGGTATGGTCGGACTATCAACCGCGATCTGTTGCGGCGGCTCCGGAGATATTAAAATCGGTTGTGACTCCGTCGGCGGCGGTGATGAGACGTTGCAAGTAGTCGGGATACCCGTCAACAACTCCTCCGAATCGCTGCCTTCCGTATTAGTTCCTACAACTGAATAACAACCGCTGAATTAACTAATTTTTTATATTTATTTATATCATGATTTATTACTAATGTATATTTTAACTTTACAGTTCGACACACTCAAGCCAAATATATTTTCTGTCGGGCAGTATATTCATTAGCTCTCAGATAATTACGGTTCACATGGGTCGAAGTACTTTGTAGATTTTCAACAAATTTTTCCGACTAAACTCTTTTCGCAATAAGTTTTTAAAAGTAAATAAAATATAACGCTTCAGCGGAAGCATTAGATCTGGTCGAGCAAATTGTTGTCTAAAATTCTCGGCAGAGAATTCTAAGCGACTCTTTCCCTCTTTCTTTGACGATACAATTAAAACTCAGAAAGCCCCTCCCCGAATGCTATCCACCTTACTTTGTAGCAGGCGGAACATCTACATCGCGTGCATGTCAGACAGATTAAAAGCCACCTGTGACAAGTCTTCCGCGTCAATCGACGTTAAAAGCCGGAATGGACAGCATCGCGCAGTGATTTGAAATCGGACAGAGTGTAATGTTTGTTATTTACGTTTCTACGGTCGCCGCATCCATTCTGTCGCATCGTTCGGCGCTTTTCGACTTTTATAGCAGTCTCGCGGAGTATATCGACCATAAGTGCGCGCGTGACACCGATTGGGTGCGGCGCAAGTCGAGAGCGATCGGGAAGTCGCTGTTGCTTGCTTGTTCAGCTCGCTTTCCCGTCCTTCCAGTGCACGATCGCAATTTCTGGCTTCGAGCAGAAGAGAGAGGCAGAGGAGCGAATAAAAGACAGCATTTAACACGCGCGGCGTCCGATCCGCACCGGTGCGTCGCCGCCGCCTGCTGTTGCTGCTGCGTGATGTTTGGTGCAGGCGATATTTTTATGCTTCTTCAGCAGGCCAACAGTCACTCGATATGTGTGTGTGTGTGTGTGTGTGTGTGTGTGTGTCCTACCCAAGAGAAAGAAAATCTCTCCGAAGGACTGGTGAGCGAATGCTCAAACTCTAATTTAGAAACAATAGATAATCCAAGGTAAAGCAGGAAATCACGATGACGTCAAAGTGACGAGAAAACGACTGTAAAGACGCATTTTCTGATTCTCCTCATAATTTTCAATTATTTCAGTTCATCTACCGCAAGGCGTACCAATCAATTTTCTTTAATTAACAATAGAACATTTTTTAACGTTCTTTTATGATCAACTTTTGTTTAGTTTGACACAATTTACATGCACACAAGTTTTATCGTAATACGATATCGTAATACTTCAACAAGAATTATTAACAACGAAGAGGAAGAATATAAGATCATTAGTGACAATGAGAAAATCCATCTAATGAAATATATAAGCGTATTTCTGGAGCTGAATGGTAATCCTAATATCAAGCATATGTACACCATTGCAAAAAATAATAGAATACATGCATACGATAATTTTTTATCAGATCTTTCTGTCAAGCATATAAGATGCAAAATTTACACGATTTAGAATACTTTTTGGAATTAATATTATCTGTGCCAATGAGTGAGAAAGCATCGGTACTGCACGCGGAAAAAATGTAGAATCACAAACGAGATATGTTTACATGATTGGTGTGATTAAAAGTTTCCAAATGAATGAAGAAGTTACAGAAAATGAACATATTACATTCGAACGTATTACAGATGAAATCGATCTTTGATTGTCATACAAGATGGTTAGAGTGGACTAAAATAATTTAAGAATGAATCCCGGTCAATGTAGTAAAAAATGCACAGACGTTTTAAACGTATTCTCTAATCATCATCGAAATTGGAAATAAAGAAACTTATACATTATTTACCTATTTGGACAAACATTATGTCATCATTTTTCAAAGTTACCGCTACAATTAAGAAATACTAATGATGAGAAAAAGAAAACAAACTATTTAGACGCTTGCCCCGATTGGGATTATGTGCAATCCCATAATGTTGTTGGCATACAAGTTTTGAAAAATGACAATCTCTGCGAAAATCTACGGATTGACGAAACATATGTTTCCATAAAAGAAACCTGTTTTGATTCACTATTGCAACTAATAACTCATGCCATAGGAAAAGAATGGCGATATAAAGAAATTGTCGAAAATCTCGATCATCCCATCATACAATTAAATATTCTTCATTGTGAAAAATTGATAATGTCAGATTTTGCAACTCGTATCAAAATACTTCCAAATGTATTTATTTTACGACAATTGTCCACAAGAGATAGCAAATTTGTTAACGCAAACTGCAAGATAACGTATTTAATCTATTTTTTTCAATCTGTTATCTGTGAAAAATTGCGAAGGTTACGATTTACATAAAATTCAGACGTTTTTCAACTTTCCATGTAAATAAGTATGCTTATTGATGACGGATTAAGAGCAATTCAACAGGCTATTGACGATACCAAAAGATTACACAGAAAAATGTAATGGCACTATTACCGAAAATGTCGAATATAGTTCACATATATTCTTAGACACTAATTTGATAACCGACCTGTATTACGAAAGTAAATTTGAATCTACATTAAATAGCGTTACAAAATCAATAAATATTAATGATTGCCACTATTCGCTTTGCGATATTATAAACAGTACGAGGTCAATTCCAAAGAAAATAAACATAAAGGCTGTTATGTTGTGGTAACATTCACTGGAATGCATAAATATGACGATTTAAAAAAAAAACGAAAAGTTATATTTTCTCACAAAAAACAATTGCACTTCATAAAGTAAATTTATTTCGTATTTCCAAGTTTTAGTTTTATAATATCTTAATACAAAAGAAAATGTGTATGTGAAGTGGCTTAAGACATCCATATTGTTTAATCTTTCATGTTATTTGACTTGTTATACAGGATGTTCCATTTTAATTTCCCCTTTTTTCACGAAAAATAATAACATGATAAAATAATAACGCTTAAGTCGTAGAAATTGTAATGTTTGGTAGAGCTGGAAACATTTTTTTATTAGAAATTATGTTACAATTTACAATTGTACAATTGTTGCTTGGAACAAAAGGTTAAAAAGGCTTACTCTACACCTACTATGAATCCGGACTAATACATCTGATGTATCGATTCCGAGATTTTCATAGAAAAACTTATGCTTAACGCTCAACACATGAGCGAAGTATGGTTAATAACATCTGGTAATTTGAACAATTTTACTACCAGACTTAGACGCTACTAGTGTGACGAGATTAAATATCGCATTAGAGCAACTTTATTGTCAGCGAATGCATATATTCACTATTTCCGTGTTCGTTACGAGAACCAAGCATGCAGGTAACTATATAGATACAGATCGAAAGCCAAGAGAAGTGCAAGTATGACGCAACACCACGTGGTATCTACTCTGGATAGTATCTTGGCATTATTCAACGTTGACAGTTATTCTTTTGTCGAGGAATCGATATGTCTCTTTCTCCGGATAATCGAAGATTTCTCGGGCTTGCCCAAGTATCAACGAAGAAAATTTCAACCATCTGATCTCGATGTTACTCGCGCTAAGGTGAGATTAGAATATCGCGTAATTATGCGAGAGGAGTGATCGTTAGCAAACGCGCGTATTTCTTACGCTGCTTTCAACTAACCATTTATTAGAATACTACTGTTGAATGAACGTGGGAATTCATACATCGCGCGTTTCCACTTGAAATAGTCGACACACATTCTCAAGATGGGTATACAGCTCGCGTCTAAAAATCTTCTATCCTTGATAACCTTATGAGCAATCGAAACGTTCGTTATGGTGTGCACATTGTCCGAGTAGTAAGAATGAAAATTTGGATTCGTTCCTTGCATTTAAGCAGGATATTGCGCGTCATCGTCGGAAAAGAAGAAGGAAAACATTACCGGAAAAGGGCCTGTAGCCGGCGAGAAACCTTGCTCGCCACCACTTGACTAAGCCGGTAGCCATGGGACCTTCATGCGTGCGTACGTGCGGTCGTCATGAGTTTTCCCTCCGCACCGCTTTGTCCTTCGGGTCGTCGTACCTCCGCGTAAACGCCCACACGCGATCTCGGTCCGTCTTCCAGCCGATCCGTAAACAATCCCGCTCCTTCTAATGCGCGCACCATAGAGATTCGACCACACATATATACAAGCCGCACACACGTGCTCGCGAGTGAATCGCCTACTATCAGCCGGACGCGACAGCCTCTTCCGTACTCTCACGGACCTTTCAAGACAGCCAACGGTAGCATGCTTCGCGGCAGCTTCTCACGTTGCACGGGAACATTGCGCATTGGGGCAGCGGACGCACTCGATAGGCCATTTCACCCGAGAATATACACACGCTCGTCTCGTGGTTCGGCCGCGACTACGTCTCGAAAAGAACGTTCTCTGTACGATTCCCTCTGCTGACGGCGCGCGCGTCGTACCACCACCATCATCATTACCACCACACGCGGTGAACCGTTCGGCTTGTCGTTATCCAGTGCCGAGTCGAGCCGCGGAGCCGCCCGAAGGTAGGACAACCTTCTTGTCTCCTTTCTTCTCCCTTCCTCCGAAAAACAAACGTGCAAAGCCCGGTTCGCATGGACGAGGATTGAGAGTCCTCCACCTCGGTTACATGATCACGGAATGTTATTCAAAGGGTGCGTTCGAAAAACGACCGTCCTTAATCTTTTGGGACTGCGATGTAAGCATTTATCCGTTGCGTTTCAACCATTATGGTTTAATCCATCTATGGTTGAGTTAATCGTCGATTAGACTTAAGCTATGATGGTAGAATTTTCACAACTTCCGGTTAATTTAAGGAAACCTTCCGTCACACTGACGTAAAATATCACACTAGAGTCGCAAAATTGCTCTCGGATTGTAGTGATCGTTTGAATTTAACCGCCCTACTTGATAACTCCAACGTCGATCTCACTTGATCCCTTTCATATGCGCTCGCGAGCGATAAATAAAAGCGCGCGAGCAAAATTACGATGGAAACCTAATTGCAGGCGGTCATTATTAAGAGAAACCTCGCTCTACCTTTTCCCCCCGAATCCCCTCCCCTTACCATTAAATCGCTTTGTACGGCTGTTTACGTCGACTGCACGCGTGTCATCGTTCGCAAACACGTGGTTGTGTTGTTTCGACGCTTCAATGAGTCAGTCCGCGAGAGAGGAAGGGGGAGACGGACGAGCGAGGAGGCTGCTGGGGGGGGGGAGGATTGGTCAAAAGTGTTTCGATTTCGTGTGCCTCCATCGAGGCATTTTTCACTCACATCGATCCGACAATCGCTTCTGCGCAGCACTCGAGGAAGACCGCGTGTCAAATCGAAAATACTCTTTTTGAGGACTGTACCCGCGCGCTATTATCTCCTAGCGGTGTTTCAGAAGAAACATAGGCGTCGCCGCGGTCGCAGAGCCACCTTCGGGAGGCATAATCCTACCGCCGTTAGTGTCGATCGAAAATAAAAGAAGCGATCGGCGAAAACGAGGCTTTGTGAATAATTATATATTGTGACACATTTTCTGTTGTTCCATACTGTCTTCTCCGGTCATATTTTTCCCTCATTCGAAAGCCTGTCACATTTCAAAGCGCTCGAATATTGATTTTTCAGGTTAAAAATCGGCATCTGAGATCGACGACGTTTTCTACTCGGGCCCCGGAGGACGACGCCACTGAGCGCAGCCGACCGAAGCATCCCCCTTGCGCTTTCTACCCACCATGCCGGTCTGCCGTGCTATCCTCAACCGCGTAGTATGGCTCTAGTTGTTTCTTTTCTTTATTCCTTTGTCGGAAAGTCGGCGGCAAGTCTCGTTTTTAAGAGGCGGCGAAGGAGCGGCAACGCAGGGGTTGCGAGGGGATTCAGAGGAAAAGGGATGGCGGCTCGTTTTGGTACGTTAAGAAAGGAAGGGCAGACGGAGGAGAGCGCCCCGCTCGTGTTCAGCAGTGAGGGAATAAAACACGCGGCTCAAAAACTACGATACAGACTAGTCTCGAAATAACATTTCTCCCCCAGTCTCTCTTCATGAAATCGAGCACGTATAAATCTATTAATAATAAACTATTTCCAGATGCGTATTTTACCATCGGCGAGAACTCAATCGCTGCTCTCTCAAACGCGAGTATAAAAAAAATATCTAAATAATTTCAGGCTTGTCAGCTCTGGAATGTCGATTGATTGGACAATAATGGTGTTGAAAGCGCGAGGAAAATATTTATTACAAACGAGCGAGTGAACAGATTGTCATCTTGTTTTTGCTAGACGGTGCTTAATACGGTTTTGCCACGAGCACAGCAGTAGCCTGATTCTGTAACAGCAATCAGTCACTGGCGCGTCGTTGCGTAGCCATTGTTATACCTGCGCAACGTAACGATAACGAAACTGTCGTTAAGAGTTACGAATAGAGGAGCGAGAGAGCCCGTCGATCGGTTTTGTCGGACTGCTCTCGACGCGGCTTGCCCGACGATATCGGCGAGAAGGAGAGAGGGAGATGAACGTCGGGGCGGATGAACAAACGGTAGAGCTACGGTCGGGTTACAGCGCAGGGAGAAGAGGAAGCGGTCGGTGCGTTTGATCTTGGCCGCGGGCGCCGACAAAGCGTCCGTCCACTCTTCATTACAACGGCGAGCGGTCCCGCAGCTGCATAAGCGAGAAGGGCGACCGCGCGTTCGTCNCAGATATGGGGGGGGGGGGGAAAGAGAGAGAGAGAGAGAGCTGTTATCCCGCCGGTCGAGGGACAAGGGGCACTGGGTCGAGCGGAGGAACACGGAGAGATCCGTTCCACGATTCATCGTGCTACGCTCGCTGGTACTCCGCCACTCCCTTGTGCCGGCACGCACACACACGCAGTATCGAATATGCTATTAATAAATAATGCTCTCTGTGGTCCGCATTATAACTAAAATTCCTATCTATCTGGCACCTCCGTCGCGGACGTATTCTCGATTTCGAACGCTCATGAATTCCGCCTCGCTTTCTTTTTCTGTCCAGTCTGTCTATCTCTAGTCGGGCCTTGCGGTCCGTCACAACGCGTACGGACGTTTTAATGTTCGCCATCTCCACTCCCCTCTCTTTCTCTCCGCCATACGTAACGTGTGTACAACGCGTACGTTTCGTGAAATCACGAAGGAGAGAAACGCGTCAATTATTCCTTACCGAAAAAAAGTTGCACTCAAAAGAGGGGAGACCAGGCGCACGAGAGCAACAATTGTCTGCTATTCAATAAGATTTACCTTCTACAATGTTACTGGATTTTTGCAATGAAATGCTTTGTCTCCGATCGCAAAGGTTTCTTGACATTTGATCAATTAAATCAAAATTAAATCCTATATATTAATTAATTATACCTCAGAGATGGAATAGAAAATCACAATGTCAAGATGACTATAAAAACTCACTTTTCGATCATTTTCTCTTCATTTTGACGTGTTAGTATCATTTTCCGTTCTACCTGATACAGTTGAATCATTTATTCCTTTCGCATTGATCGATATAGATGCGTTAATTTCATCGTCGTCTGTCTATGGAGAAAGAATTTCATTGTATGTTGCGCGAATTCCCTCTGTCCGACGATAGCCGTTCCAATAACGCGTGTGACACAAATGATAAGAGAGTCTTTGAAATGTCCCCAATAAACTCACAAAAGCAACCGCCGTAAATTACGTCGTTCAATAGTCGCGCACGTGGTAATAAGTAATATTAAATTCTACAACTACTCGTATACTACGCAGTGTGTATCGAAATGAAAAAGAAAGGAAGTATTTAAAAAAGCGAGAAAAACATCGAACTAATGCGAATAACTTGATGGCTTCCTCGAACGTTCGAAGTGATGGGAGTTCACGCGAAGAAATATCCGAGAGACGTAGTATTTAAACGACCGTGTTTCCACGACGAGCGTGTTTTCGTTCATTGAAGACTTTGTTTGAAGCGCACAACATGACCGAAGTCTAATAAGAAAAATAAAATTCTATAGTACAGATGTGTCGCATTGTTTTCGATGTATGCCGACGCGACAAAGAGATAAAGGCAAATCTACAAGAATACTTTGGAAAATTGAAATTTTTCGTACTAGCAGTACACGGTTCATTTTTTGTTCAGCTTAGATATTATTCTATTTATTCGATTTCAAGGAGTTACTAAGCATGAACGTTTTATCTTTGAATCCCACACGAAATTTTTTCTGGGCAGAAATTGTTCATCCATAAAATCTCTTCTGCGAAGGCGGATACGATTAGATAAAGAGTGGTTCTTATTGTACGGTAATTCGTTCTAATAGTTCCATCTAGTCGGTGGCATTGTAACTCTGCTTACCGGTGCATATCGGCACGCAATAATAAACGACCGCGTAAATCACCGAAGATGGTCACTAACTGAAAACATCGATGAGATAATATCAAAGAACGTTGGATTTAACGTGCGTGAAAATTTCGCCGTTCAATATTGACTTCCAGTCAATAAATTTGTCGGTAAATTTGTGTCAAACGAGCGTAGATAATAACTGCGAAAATGCAGTTTCATAAAAATATTTAATATTGCAGGTCTGTAATACATGTCGATAGAACGTCGAGGTAATTGTAAATTAATTCTAATTGTATCATAAATATCCAGATGTTTGTATCGAATGACTAAAAATAGTCGGTAATGTCGTCCTTCTTCAGTTACCTTCGGATTTCTCAAGACCTCTATAAACGTACACGAAAATTTATCCAAGGGCTGAGGGTCTTTAGTATTATCTCGTCGGTGCTGAAAAAAAAAAACAGATAGTCTTCAATTTAATTAGATAATAAGAAATTGATGAAACAACATTGTCCAGTTTGTGATGCACGTAACAAAATTTATCGTCCGTTGAAAATTTGAATCTGTATATTTCAGAATTATTTTATTCATTTTTCTCATGGTTATTACTTACAACAGTATACAATAATAACAGAGGTCGATAATTCTAAAACGTGATTGGGACAATCGATTTATCAAAATATTCCACATTGAATTCTTTCGAATTCATCTCCCTATGAAATATTAAATAAGTAATTTCGGATTATTTAGATAAAATAAAACATTTCTATCATATCAATATATCGTTATAATTTTATGAAACAATGTATACGCTGTTTTAATTTACGATCTTTCATCCTTTACAGATATCATAAAATTATAACGACACAAAAATACACTTATTTGAATTTATCTGAAGTACCCGAAATGATGTCGTACAATATTACATAAAATCCCACACAATTGGGATACAATTGATTTATCTACATTTTATATAAACAAATCGACGAAAAACAACTCTCTTGAAAACATTCCGGAAGAGAACTATAGCGCGTCGCGGCGACATTCATTGACCTTTCGTACATTGAACGTGCGGCGGCGATGAACCGTGACATAAATTACAATAATTTCGCGGCAGCCGGTCTCTTGTAATTCGATGCTTAATGATAGCGACGGCTTCGACGACGGGATTCCCGCGTAACTTGGCGATTTATTCAGCTGAAAATTCTAAACCGGTATTTCAACGAAGACGACAACGACGATGACGGCGAGGACGGATATTCGACAGAGAGCTGTTGCACATCGACTAGTGAACGATCCTCGATCGCAGTAGATGAATAAAAAATTATCGCGTACACATCGGCTGAATGCATAATCGTATTTAGTGTTTACGAAATGAAAATTCTCGTTCCGTGGTCGCTCGTGTTAATCATATTCAGTCCGGGCATTCTGGGAACAAAGCATTGTGTGCGTGACAATTCCCTTATATAAGGAATCGCGTCGTTAGTATTTCAGTCAATAGCTAAGTGTTGAGTCTTCTGTTTGTCTCTATTCTTTTTAGTATTACCGTGACTCAGATATATATATATATATATATATATATATATATATATATATATATATATTGTTCGGACATATTTTATTTGTCATGAATTTCTTGTACAAAAAATTTGACTTGCAACACTAAATACTATATTTTTCTCGCTGGAAACCGAAACAGAAGATGAGGATATTATTGGTCACGGTCGCGATACTCGTAGTCGTCGAGGTATCTGGAACTTATCAGAATTGGGAGAATTTCTTCAATAATCCTGGCTTGAGAAACGGAAGAGGAAATAACCGTGGCCCACCTTGGGCGTATCCGCTACAACAGGACTATCTGCAAAACATTGCATTGGGTTCCGACGTCGAATGGGTGTGCCGAAACGCGAAGACGAATGATATGGTAATGTCTACATACGAGGAAACTTCATATCTCCTCTTTCGTATCGGAAAAACCGTTTCCTGAAATGTGATGTTTAGACGTGACAAAATAGCATACGTCATGGAGCAGCGCGCGCACCCATAGAAGAAGCGTGATGTAAAACGTACATTTTATTTTTGTAGATGATTATTACCGCCGATAGCACGCGAACGACGTCACAAAATCCTGGTAGAGGACCGTGGCGATGGCAAAATGTTCCACCGGGTCATCGAAGACACGAACAGGAAGGAAACTATTGGACTCAACCGCTTATTATCGTTCAACAAGGAGTTAAAGATGGTAACAATGAAGGGGGTAATCCCTCTCAAACGCCATCGCCGAATACATCGCCGGAAACAAATAATGATAATCAACAGCAGACCACGCCGAAATCTCACGGTGGAGAAGGATTAATTGATATTAGATTCGGACAAAATGCTTCTTGAAGAGAGATAAACTGTAATCCTAACCAAAAAAATACAATCTACAAAAGTAAAAGAAGAAATATGGCGTCGCGACACTACCGTGTTGCTTGAAAATATATAACAGAAAAAATAAACAATATTTATACACACACGTACATTGAATAATCTATATTTGGAGCCACATTTAACATGTCACAATTAAATGTTAGCTACATCGATTAGCAAATGATATATAACAATCTATTTGCCTGATCAATAAATATTATCATGTTAATTAACTCGCCGAGTGTTTTCTTCGAGTAAAAAAGATATTCTCGAAGAAATTTCGGAAGAACGTCATTTTGGAACTTTTCCACGTAAAATCTATCGACTGAAATTCAAAAAGATATTTGATCGTACAGCTACTATAAAGAGACCTTTAGAATTTCAGGCTTTGTCATTATGCAACTCGAGCATAAACATTTATTTTAATTAGCTGTTTTACATAGAATACACTTGAAAGTTTCCAAGATCTGAGGATCTCTGTACGCAATCAGGCCTCTGCTGTTGGAGAAATTCGTGCCGACCGGTAAGTAGTTCAGACTTAGATTTTCCGAGTTTGGACGTATGATGAACTCTTTGAACTCGATAATACCTCCGCCTGCTGATGACAAGAGAGCTTGTGGTCCACATGTATCCCACTTATAAGTGGAATTCTTCGATAAAATGTAAGCAGCAGCTTGTCCAAGAGCAACGCTCAGTATTTTGTAACCTGCTCCGGTTGCCTCCACCAATCTGAATCCGCTACTTAACAATTTTGATTTTACATCCGCGTCTTCGAAGCGGCTAAGTAGGATGATCCTATCGACATTGCGAGCCTCGCTTATGGAAGTCTTACCAACGCCACACTCTAGGAAACCCCAGTAACATTTTCCTGACCATCTGTCCGATTAATACAATATTATTGTATAGCGGTTTGTTGTAATAAATTTTTATAAAGCAGAAAATTAGAGCTACATATATATTTCTGAAATATTAAAAATAAATATCACGATATTTCTCTACTGTTTTTTATGCCACTCACTGTGAATCCATGTTTGTGCAGAAAGGTTGATTGGCCACACCCAAAACTGGTACTCCCGTACTTTTCTTATACGCTCCGATCAGTACAGTAACGCAACGTAAACCGCTTAAATACAAGCCCGTTTCTTCGTCCACCGTCTCTGTTGCATTAATATAATCTGCTGTTGAATCTACAAAAGTTCCACATGTCACTCCACGGGTATATATTATCAGATTGTAAAACAAACAGAGATTCTTACAAGCGTCGTGTCTCAGTTTACAGACCAATTTAGGACCAATTAGGATAGAGAGACAAGAGACATAGCTTTACCATAATACTGTCCAAAATACTTTTGCGCATTTTCACTCTTGCCCTGAATTAATGTAAATCTACTAAATATCAATCAAGTATATGTATGTATGTACACAATCTGGAATTATATTGTTTCTGCTATATACTTGTTCACTTACCAATGGGATCTATCCAAATACCAAGATCATCCTCATTGATGTCAAATTCAGTAGGAATCTCCAGTGTGATTGGCACGTCTGACAGCTGAATGTCCTTATGAACTTCAGCAGCAAGCAACTCTGCCGCCACAACATCATTGCCCATAACTTTGGTTAGCAATTTTGTTGTTTCCTCACTAGATGGACAAATTTCAACCACAATTGATTCTCCCAAAGTATTGCTGAATACATTGGTTTCTTCGCCTTGCACCAGCTTAGCCAATTCTGGAAACTATTTACAATCATGAAGTCCCAAAGAGAAATTAATATTATTTAATTGTGCTATATTTTATTATGAATCATTCATGTTTTTACCTCTATTTCTATATCGTGTCTAATAGTTTCTTGTATAAGAACATCAGCTAATGTTTTGAAGTCTTGGAAGAAACGGGGATTTTTTTCTTCTACGGATTTTTCTTGTACTAATAATTGAAATAAGGCTTCTTTCTGACGGCAAGTTCTGGCAATGTTTGCTGCTTTTTCCGAAGCTTGTAGGAGGACTTTTAACAATTTGCTGCCACTTTTCATTTTTCTATAACAAAGAATTATTACATGTAATTAAAATATATCTGTGTTAGAAAATTTGAGTTATTTTTATTAATTTTCTTATTGGACACATATATTGGTAAAGAGTTGAGGAGATACATTACGCCACTGTCATAAGAATCCTTATAAACTCTATTGGATAAAAATTAAAAGTATTGATTTTCTATAAATATAGTATATATAAGATCATCTGTGCGCATTAAATAACGTCGATAATCGCTTTAAAATAACATCTCCTAACACCTGTTAGGAGATATTAATAATTAAATTCCATTGCAAAAACGAAACATGTTATAAAAAGAAATATTAAAATAGTTGACGGATTTCGCATTTACAATTTAAATTCCTAAACCTACCCCATGACAGATGCGTGAAATAATATTTTTCAGAATACTTGTGAGTTTAAAAATCTAAAGCTTGAAATTAAAAATATCTTACGCGCCGCCAGAAGCTGATAAGATAGAATAAAATTATTAAACGCTCATATGCAACTTACATTGTTTAATAGCAGTGAGTGGAAGACGCTCAAAATGATAAGTTTACACAAACAGGATAGACACACTATACCGGGGTTACTTCCCGTCTGACGCGTCCCGTCGGACGCACTTTATATGTCAAACGAGGTACGTCATACTTGCGCAGTGAAAAATGTGGGAGCGGTATCAAACGATACATCACGGCGCAGCCGTGTGCCAATTCATTGAAACTCGCGGTTCATTTGAATACTAAATGACGACCCGGATAAAAAACGGCAGGAGATCTTTCGAGGGGGGATAGCATTTTTCTTTTCACGTAAAAAATAAATGAAGAATCAATGAGAATTATTGTCCGTCGCGCAAAATGTCACCGGTAAGATATAGAGAGAAGCCATGACCGCAATAAAGCTGCAGTCGCGACAGTTCCATCAACGACGTCATAGGGTGCGTTCAGAAATTTACTCGACGAATAGAGTAGTTCTTTCTTAATTGACCAATCAAAATAGTTTTTTTTATCATGATTGGTTGATAAAATTACTCTACCCGTCAAGTAGGATTTCTGAACACACCCATAAATTATAGGACAAAATCATCGCTGATGATCGCTTTCAATGGTTTCAACTATTGACGCTTCTGATTGGCTGTCGCGACAAACATTGCGTCTGCTTGCAACTAATGTAAAACGGCCTTTATAATAATACAATCATCGCGCATGCACGAAAATTCAGGCTAATCGATATCACGTTATTGATGAGAGAGAGAGAGAGGGAGAGCGTCTCTCTCTGCTAGCAACATCGATTGAGAAATGTAGTAACATTTTTCAACGAAAAGTTTTGATGATCGTGTTTGGTGGGATTTATAATAATTTTCGTGGATCCGAATAAGAACTAATTTTACTGAAATGGAGAAATCCACAAACAAACCTGTACAAAATAAAACTGACGTATTGGCACCGGTTATTTCACATAATGATTCGCCGAAAAAGTGCAATTTGTCTTTTTCAATTAATTTCGACTTTTACGACGCTAACAGCGACAATTCTACCGACTCTGAGAATGCTGACTTACAAATAGATATATCTGAAGTGGATGACAATGAACCATCTAGTAAACATAAAAGAGAGACTGTTGAAGAAATATCGGTACTTAATGAAATGGAAGAAGAAATTGAAAGACAACTCGATGCTAAAGCGGCAAAAACCAATTTAACCGCTACTAATGTTAAGAATATATTAAAACATGTAATCACTTATGAACACCTAATGTCAATGGTACAAAAGTGGCTTCAAAATGATGTTAATTGTGGTCCTAAACTAACAAGAGCAAAAGCTAAGTATGTATTGTTTTTGGACTATATTAATCTTATTTATATATGTGTGAATTTTACTAATATCTCTCTGTAGAAAATTAGCAGATGCAAAGGTCATGCCATGGCCTATTACCATATCCAACAAAACTTCCTCAGAAGTACAAGCTTTAATTCAGGAGGAATTACCTGAAGATTCATCTGATGAAGAATACAAGCCCGAACATGATAAACAGAGTGATGATGATAGAGAAGTAGAAAGCACAACAAATAGTGATATAGAATCGCAACCATCAACACCAGCCGATGTAGTGGATATAGCTTCTACTGAACAACATGAATCATTGCATGTACAATATGATCCTGAAGGGATTTTTAAAATACCTGTGTATGTGAGAAGGATTTATTCATATCTATTGTGTCATTTGATCTCGACCAAAGTTTTTATGTCATACAATTAAATATTTTAAGTGTTTCTCTGTAACATTGTCATTATATTTTCATAATGGTCGTAATATATCATATTTTTAAGTACTCCGCATGTTTCGATACAAGAAGAAAGTATTGGTCAAAGGACACGCTCTAAGTTGTCTCTGAGTGAAACTTCTTTGGAGCAAATAGAACAAGCATTTATACCACCTGATATAACTGCTGATATGGATGATTGGGGTTTTGAACCTGATGAAGATTGGGATAATTTTAAGAAAGAATTTACACAACCATTGGCACAAGAACTAGCCACAGAAGATGATCCGGAAGCAGATCCAGAGTATAATATTTTGGAAGATGAAGAGATAGATCTGTGTTTGTAATTTTATAGTGTTATCATGGCCTTGATCTATATTTTTATTTTTTGTTCTTTTCTAGATTGATTTTTATACCTTTCAGTTAAAAGTAAATTAATATAAAGATACATTTTTAATAGTGGACAAAGAAGAACTCAGGACAGATAAAGCAGTAGAAGTTTCTCGTAAGGAATCATATGATTTAATTGCAGAATTGCTTGAAGAACTAAGTGATACATTTTCGACCCAAGAACAAGAAGTGTTATCTGAAAAGGAAACATTAGATAATATCACACCACCGATTGAAGATAATACTATGGTAAAGCAAATTATTTTTATCAGGGCAAGTATAGTTCTTGAGCTATGTTCATAGAGCAGTGAAATTTGCTGCCTTGGAGAAACGCATGGTAGCTTGTAATACTCACAACAACTATATTGTTATTTTCAACAAATTGCTTTCAGAAACGTCATTAAGACATTATATAGAAATAATGTAATAAATGTTAAATCGTTTTTATATTTGGAAATATTTAACAGCTTTGTGTTAGTGAAAAGGTACATGAGTAACGTGACATTTTTACATCTTTCAGAATTGCTCTACAAACCTTTTGCCAGTTCTTGCAGAACCTGAACTGCCAACATTGGTCAATCCTGTGCAACGTCTTCTATTGGCTACACAATTTCGACAACATGTACAGTTAATGGTACAGCATTTTGTTATGACATACATGCATCCAGAATATAATTCATTGGCAAAAATATGTAAACAGAACTTAAATGGCATAAGGTATGATGGCGAGGGAAATCGATATACCAGGAAATAGTGAGCCAGTCATCATAGATTCTAAATGGACAAATTACTATAATCTTATACCTTTTTTTTTTTACTTAATTTGAGCCACCTACGCTAAATGATGCTTTAAATGTGGAATAAATCCGAGAAATCTAATAGTTCTTCTCATTTTAAAGAATTGACTGATCTTGTACATTTATACGAAGATATCTTTTTAATTTTACTGGTTCACAGTCTCCATTTAAAAAAAAAATATGAATGTATAAAGAGGTTTATATTTAATAGGTATTTGAACAATGGGCCAAATTCTACATTTAACGTTGAAAACTTGGAAGAAGCTCTCAAGCTGGTATCCATCTGGGAAAATAAATTTTCTAGCGCAAAGTTTTATGTAAGTTTCAAGAAGAGTTTAGTGGAGAAAGTTACTAAGACAAGAATGTACTGTACAAGTCAATGGAGGCATCAGCAAATGCATCATCAATTTTTCCCCGAGTTAGAAAAATCATTTGTTGAAAGCAAAGCACTTATGTATCCGCAACTTTTACCACATATGCCTTTTAAAGGTGGATTAAAACAAATGAAAAACACTATACCATATCTAAAATCGGAAGAAAAGTAAGTGTAATGCATAGTTCAGTAATCGAAGGGAAAAATAATTTTACTTTATACTCAATTATGACGATTTTTAGTTTAGTTGCATTTGGTATTGAACAGTTTTTGCCACATGTTGCATCCAAACCAAGCAAATTTAGAAACAAGAGAATGCAATTATTTGATGCAGCTCAACTTACCCATCAATACCTGTTACCATGCAGAAATGCACAAGGAATATTGTATCATATATCCAAACGTCGCGCTTCTCACGAAGAAAATCCAATTAAGGTATGTACCGCATATTTGATATATATGTATCAAGTAATCGTGTGTGTAATTAATCAAATTTTATTATAGCATTATTTTGAAAAGGGTTGTGCTCCTAGAATAATACACTATGTGTCAATGGCAGAAGAGCTCAAAGCTCCAAAATCTCAACCGATAGAATTTTTACCTTTAAGGTGGCAAATATATCTGAGCAAAGTAAATATAGCAATTGAAACTTTGTTTATAAGAAAAATCGAAGATTACCATGTTGCAACATCTGATGCCAAGTGTTTCATTTTCATATCACATTATATGTGTAATAACAACTTTATAACATCCTTTCTACTTAATATTGGTTACCATTTCTTATTACAGCAGAAAAATCGCAAAAGTGATTCGATGAAAACTAATAAGCATATGTTTAACTCATATGGTAATCTGGGAAAACAGAAGGTTTTTATGAATGAGACAATGAAGTTATATCCTATTGTTCCTAGTAATCATCCCTTACGAAATCCAATTGTGAATATGTTACCAAAGATATTACCTACAACTTCAAATCCAAAAGACTCAAATATTAATATGAATGCTACTTGTACTAAAAGAACTATACTTGGTGACAATGACAAGAAAGTATTGGATAATAATGTGGAAACTACTGAGGAACAGACAGGAATAAATAAATATAAAACTTTTCACAATTTGTTAAAAGTAAATGCTGAAGAAATAAAATCAACACAGACGGATAAATTACAAGATAAAAGTAATGCTAAATTAAATAATATATTGACAAGAAGCTCAAAAGTGTCTGACAATTCGCCAGAAATATCATCAGGGTTACGCAAGACCACACCTCGATTAGCAAAAATAAGAAGTGCCCAAAATATGAAATTAATGGCACAAGTTTTGGGTTCGAAGAATTGTAGTACCTTAAAGTCTAAAGAAAAGAACAGCGCAGATAAAACCGTCAGTGGCGACTGTACAGTGTCAAAAATTGTAAGTTCTATTATTGACTTGTTATATTGAAGAAACCATTAGGCAATGATTCACATTTACGATACATTTGTATAGGATAACGAAGAGGAAATAGCAGAATTAATGCTAGCTAGTACTACAATAATAAAAGATTCCGTAAGCAGAAAGAAGGCTAAGCAAACCAGAGAATTGGAAATTATAAAAAGATTAATAAAAGCTGAAAATCCATTGACCGAAGAAGAACGCGAAACCAGTAAGTATGTCAAGTAAATTATAACGACCGCGTGTGTGTGTGTGTGTGTGGTGAAATCTTTTCTAATCTGTATTTTTGTAGAATTTGCTGCATCGTATTTTCAGAAATTGCTCTTAACATTGGAGTCAAATAATCCAGAAGTATTTAGAGCTGTGATCAAGTTGTATTTAGATTACAGTGACAAATTAGACCGAACAGTCTGCGACTCACCACCATTTCTCGAAGAATTGCACTCACCGAATAAAGAGACATTACAAAACAGACCAATCCAAAAGGACATACTAACAGTGAAATTGTATGAAAATATCTGCAAGAAGTTGCAAAGTTACCCGGAGATGTGCGCAGTTTTCTTGCTGTTCCTAAAGCCACATCAAGCCGCGATGATCGATAAATCCGTGGAATATATGATGTTACAAAAAATGAACGATTTTGTTCGTGTTGCGCAAATATATTTTGCCAAACAACCGTCGCGAATAGCAAAGATGATGCAGGCTATTACGCAACTCTCGACTAATCCACACACAACTCTGGCAAATGTTCATACCGTCATGAGTTCTGTCTTCAAAGGTCATCCACTCGTTATGGATTTATTTTTGCAAGTCTTGCCTACAGCGAAACCCCCTGAAAGGTAGTCATCGTTATTCTATCAAGTCTATGGAATCGCATGAAATTGCAATATATGTATATATCTTTCACCAGCTTATTTGCGTCCCATTTGTTTGAAAACTTGACGTGTCCATTAGGATCTTGTGATAAAAATGTAACTTTTAACATTGAAAACGCACCAGAACTATATGAGAATATAGAATTACCCGCGGCAGCAGGTCAGGAAGATCCATATGGTGGAGAACATTGCAAGTGTGATTGTCACAACACGGATGTTAAAAGTAATTCAGAGCACTGTGTTTCCTGTGGTACACGGGTACGTATTCTCGCGGACACAATTCAACTTCCTTTTACTTCATTACGCACTTCTATGCACTTATTCCTTTAAATACAGTTTCTTAACGGAAGGATTTATCTTCAAACGCCTGAAGGCTTACGACCCGCAAAAATTACATTCCCTGGAGAGGATCAGGAGAAATTGGAAAATATAGCGCGCGTGTCGTCAAAAACTGCCGACAAAGTCGGCAACCCGCCAATTTCGTCCAAGAAGCGACGGAAAAAGAATGATTCTAGTCACAATGACATTTGTCAGAAACAGTGCGCTACGAAATACTTGCTATTAAACGAAGATAACGAAAAAATAGAAGTGAAGCCTAAGAGGGGTGTTAAGTTCGCGCTCAAAACTACAAATCAAAGGAAAGTTTTGAAAAGAGTAGGCATTGTGGATCATGTGATCGCGAATAAAAGGATGCTTCAGTGCAAGGAAGAGAATAAGGCTGAAGAAAGCGATATTTTGTTAGTATGCAATGAACTTGGTGCCATAAAGCAAGAGAAAATCAATGAATGCAGTACCGAAAGCAGTACTTGTGTGCAATTGTCAATACAAAATACAAATCCGTTCAGCTCGAAAATAATTGCACAAGGTGCTCCAAATAGCAATATTGAATATAGTTTAAGTGAGCCATCAATCTTGTTTGCTGCTAACCAGATTTTATTATTAAAAAGCAGAGATAATATGTATTATTTTATCGTAGGTAGTAAAGACGCAGCGATTCCAACGACTGCAGTCGAAGATGACGTGCAATCGAAGTCTGATTCAACGAATATTAAACCATGGACACGTCAGGAAGATATGATCTTGCTGCAAAGAATCAAAAAGGAGTATTCTGAAAACTCATTTCAATTAATTAGTGAGAAATTAGCAAATCGTACCGTAGAACAAGTAATCTTTCTTATTTTATACCTTCCGCACGTTTCATGTACACATGTATACATTACTAAATTGTGATTGCAGGTAAAAGAGAGATGCCAAACTTTGCTTTCTTTACTGCAAAAAATGATGTGAATACATATCTATATATGGTGAAGTATATTTTATTAAAAAAAAAAAAAACAATATTATTATATTATTAAATAATATGTGTAGTTCTTGGGTTTTTCCATCGGGCGCGTTTCCAGATGACAGAACGTTCGTCACGAGATAGCGGATACATCGACTGGCATTAATTCCTTTCGCGAGAGAGTTCTCTTTTAGCCGACCGGCTAATTACGAGGGTTGCTACTTATATTTCTGGCCTAATAATGAAAAAACAAATATGATCGAAATTGGTTTTATTGTTTATCAAAATATTCTCCATGATGATCAATACACTTTTGCATGCGTTTGAACCAATTGTCGAAGCACTTTTTCCACTCCGATTGAGGTAACTGTAAAACATGCGTTTTGAATGCATCAACCGCTTCTTCGGGTGTCGAAAATCGTTGATCACGTAATTTATTTTTGATGTGCGGGAAGAAAAAAAGTCATTGGGTGCCAAATCAGGGCTGTACGGCGGATGCTTTTCTCTAATTTCTCCGATGACTTCTGGCAAACAAATGGTCATGTACCATTCAGAATTGATCGTCCTACGGTGCTCTAACGCCACTGTCGCCACGTGACCGGTAATGCCGAAGAAACAGGCAACCATTTGCTTCGATGTGCTTCTTCCGCGAACAACTTTTGTTGGATTTGACTCGTCTTAGAAGACCCATACAGTCGATTGCTGTTTTGTTTCGGGCTCATATGCATAGATCCATGATTCGTCACCTATGTAGATGTTATACACAGCCTTTGATGCACCTTGAACGTATTTTTTCAACATTTCCTTGCACCAATCAATACGAGTCTTCTTTTGAGCGTTTGTCAGATTATGCGGGATCCAACGCGAACACATTTTTTTTACGGACAAATGTTCATGCAATATCTTATTGATGCTTGTCATACTAATGCCCAAAGATGCCTCAATCTCACGGTATGTCACATGACGATCTTGCTTTATCAGTTCACGCACAGCATCGATATTTTCTGGCACAACCGATTTTGGACGACCTTCACGGAATTCGTCCAGGAACGAACGTCGGCCACGATTGAATTCGTTATACCAGTTTTTTACAGTGCTGTAGGATGGTGTTTTCTCGCTGTATAAAGAATTAAGTTCATCGATACACTCTTGTCTTGATAATCCACGTCGAAAGTTATGAAAAATAATCGCACGGAAATGTTCACGAGTTAATTCTATTTTTTGCCCGACATGAATTTTTCAATTCACTGTAAACAACACAAACCGCGTTCAAATGACAATGTGTTCTTATGTTTTTATGTTCAACAATGTCAAGTTTCCAATGACAACGTCAGATGGCGCCTGGCAACACTTACTGCTACCAAGGCCAGAAATATAAATAGCTACCTACGTAATATAGAATAACTTGCCGAAAGGCAAAAATAACGCCTCCCCTCAAAATAAAATATCCGGGGTGTTCCTCAGCTATAGGAGCTTGCTTCCCAGAATCTAGAGGAAAAAAACTGACAGGCCCGGTGTTCGGTTCTTCATCTTCATCAAAACCATCTTAAATTCAGGTATTATACAGCTCGTTTCATTGGTTATTAAGCATCTAAAGATGATTATATTTAAGCGGTCTTAAACATAAGATTTGAATGTCAGCCTGTGAAAGGAACTATCTTATTCTGTGACTGGGTAATGTAATAGAAGAAGAAATAAATCCACAATGTGCTCTTTGTTTATCTTTTCCATAAATAAATAGAAGTTCTTATAGAAAAAGGTTTCTTAGAGAGCAAGAAACAATACGCACATTGTAAACCAGGCTTTAAAAGATTGTACGTCAGGCTTAAACGATTTCCCCTTTTATCGAAGATCTACTGCGAAGACCTCTCGCGGAGAATCTCATGGATAAGCTGGTATTTTACTTCCACTTCTTCAGAGGACGCATCGAAAGACATGTGGCAGAAAACTGTATACTGCCGTTCTCAAGCTTCTCTCTAATCATAGTCATACATGGACTTAAGTCGTTTGGGGCTTCTACAATGTTTGTAAACTAACATGAAAAATATTAAAATATATAATAGCGAGAGCAGAACCATCTATGATTAGAAAGAAAGACAAATTGTTTGCTCATGTGATGAGAGAGATGGGGGAAACGGCTAATGGTAATTTTTTTCTATTTATCTAGCGATTATATTTATCTTCGATATCAATTTTTCGCAAAATATCGAATGATATTCAGGATATGGGTGATGTTTCCTGTGGATGAATTTTCTCCTCGTCTTCAATTGTGTTCTATTTTGACTTCTTTTTAGTAAAATTGACAATGGCAATACAGGACGCTTTGAGATTGATAATTACATTACTGCTTCTTGATACTGTGCTAACTGTTGCGCCGTCTTCATCGTCGCCATCGCCTTTACCGCCGTTCTCTCCAATAGTCATTCCGTCAGCTGCGTATGGACAAGATTATCCGTTCATCATAAACCGTACCATTGAATATGTATTTTTATATCCTGCTAGCAATGTAATCGTTGTTTATTATTTCCTCTATATTTATTATTTTGAACAAGTCAACATACATATATTTGTGCACAGGTACCACTGGAAACTGCAAGGATAAAGATAGAAAGTAACGCTACCCACAGTTTTCCCCTGATAATTGCAGTGCGTCAAACAACTGGAATCCTATCTTGGCAAATACCTTTGCTAGTTGATAGTACAGGTTTAAACTCTGTGACATACAATAAAACTAGTCGAACTCTCTGCTCAACAAAATATTATCGATATGCAGTGAAAGACCCAAAGGATTTTATCATTGTCAGTATTTCTACAGCTAGTCGAACAAATGTTTTTTTTAATCTCACTGTAATGGAAGTAATAGATTTTCGTCTAAGGTATGCATATTATATTTCAAGAATTTCACGAATTCTTGTTATATTTCTCTATACAATCTTCTTTATAGCCTAGGAGTTCCCAAAATAGTGGAGGTTTCCCCTTCTGAGCCTATATATTATGGTTACGTCTTTTCGGGAGAAACAGAAAATACATCTGTTCTTATTCGTGTAGAATCCGACAATGACATTTGCATGACTGTGTCTGTTCAAAATACATCAGTGAGTGTCAATAATGATCCATTTATAATCGACCAAATTGTATCTATTTCTCTTTTCAGTGTCCTGTATTTGACTTGGAAAGGAATGTTGAATTTTCCGGATACTGGCAGACTGTGAGTAGAAAAGGTGGTATTACAATACCGGTAAGTACGTATGAGAATTGTTTTATATAAAGGCTGTACACGTAATAAAATCACCTGTTTCAGAAGGAAACTTATCCGCGCGGCTTTTTCGTCGTGCTGGTTGTTAAAGGGGACGATGTCGACTGCAATGGCACGTCTAACAGTAATCCCGATCGTACTAAGAGCGTTACATTAATTATAGATTCTACTATTACCAAACGCGATTATGTCATTGCAATGGGATCAACAACAGCTATCGCTGTATTGTTTTGCATTTCGTACATAACGGCCGTAGTAATATTTAATATTAGGAGGAGCAGGGAACTCAAGAGATCAGAGACGATCAATGAACAGGATCAAGATATCAATGAACAAGCACCTTCAGTGGCCACAGAGGTAATGAAACTGGCAAGGAAACGCCGCGCGAACTCCTCGACTTGGATGAACTTTTGTAAATATGTAGAGGGACTCGAGATAAATAACGGTATGCTTTGTAATTCCAGAGGGTACTTTCATTTTTTAATATCTTAAATTACAAGCTAGAGAAAAATATAAGTTCAATGGTAAGTTGAGAGAGAGAGAGTTACATAAACACACATTTTTCAAGAATTTTTCTTAAAATCTTTTCCTTAAAACCATTCGTTTTCGCTCCCAAATTATCGTCGCGTCCTTCATAGATTCGACATTTCGTGAACATTTCAGTTCATCAGAGTGAGGTGCGGCTTTTGAAAAGTTCAGGTGTGTTTGTACAAGATTATTCACGATATCGCGTTTTATCAGAACGGTCCGAGACAATGGGACTCTGTGGAAGATGATTCATCACTGGACGAAGACGACATAGATTTAATGGAGGATGCGCTCTCTGACAAGGATGTAATACGCACGAAACTGGTCCTCTCGGTCTGCGATCTCGCTCGCAAAGAACCAAGAATACTGCGGCACAAGTCTCGTTTATACTTTTATTATCTGGCAACTGTTGCAGTGTTCTACACGCTACCGGTCGTCCAATTGGCGATAACTTATCAACGTGTACTTCACACAACCGGTAATCAAGACATGTGCTATTATAACTTCTTGTGCGCCCATCCATTTGGTATACTGTCCGACTCCAATCACGTGTTCTCAAACTTCGCGTACATCTTGTTGGGTTTGCTGTTCATCTTCCTGACTTGCTCACGAGAGCACAACGAGTCGGACAAGGAGGAAGCCAAGAGTTACGGCATACCGCAACACTACGGATTGTTTTACGCGATGGGTACCGCGTTAATAATGGAGGGCATACTATCAGCCAGTTACCACGTGTGTCCTACTCGCAGCAATTTCCAATTTGGTAAGTGGCTTTGTTGTTGCGGCGTAAATAACGAAGCAAAACAACACACGATGCGTATGATTTTTGATGTTCAACAGAGCGACGAAATACTTCCGATTGATCTCGCGCGTATACGCCATTCATCGCAATGAATAATATTAATTATCGGACGCTAGCTTTTTACGCGTGATTCTCACCAGGTTGTAAATATGCGAACTTGTCACCTCCTACGTGACCGCAGCGACGAAGTATTGTTGTCACGTGACTTACGACCGATAATATCGTTTGTTTCAGACACCAGTTTCATGTACGTGATCGCGGTGTTATGCATGATCAAAATCTATCAAAATCGTCATCCCGATATAAATGCCAGTGCACCCGTAACATTCGGAATTCTGGCTCTTATAATATTCATAGGACTGATTGGAGTTTTTAACGGCTCAGTATGCTTTTGGGTGATATTCACTATACTACACTTATTGATATGCTTCGTTTTGACCGTGCAGATATATTACATGGGACGATGTAAATTTAACAAAGGCGTTTTTAATCGAATGATACAGGTATATTATTTCTCTCCCCTGATACAAAATATCAGTTAATTCGATTGCTTTGCAGACATTCAAACAAGACGCACGTTGCGGCATATGGCATTTGTTGCGGCCACTTTATCCCAGCAGATTTGTAATGCTCGTGTTAGCGAATATGTGTAACGTCGGTCTAGCCGTATTGGGAAATATGTATCAAGAAGACAATTTTGCCATGTTTCTACTGATTATATTAATGTCCAACTTAATACTATACACTCTCTTTTACATCGTGATGAAGGTATGGATGGTGCATTCCTAATTTCTCCATAACACGCCGAAAATCGTATTTTCTATTTTATAGTTGTGCCATAGGGAACGGATTCTTCTGACACCTGCGATCTACATCGTCTTATCGATGCTGTTCTGGGGAGCAGCCTTGTATTTCTTCGTGAATAAGTCGATGGCCTGGGCCCTCACGCCAGCCCAGTCCCGCATTCACAATAAACCTTGCGAGTTACTCAACTTCTTCGACTCTCACGACATATGGCATTTTCTTTCAGCCTTAGCAATGTTCTTTTCTTTCATGGTATTACTTACTCTAGATGATGATCTAACAGACGTACATCGTAGTCAAATACCAGTTTTTTGAGGGTAGGCTCCCTCAGCTAGAAATGATCAAGAATTATATTGTTATCCTATTATACATCATTTTTTAATATTTTATAAGGTTATTCGAATGTATGTAAAAAAGAAGAGCCAGCGATTCTTGTGATAAAAACGCACCACAAGTATCTTTCGTATGAATCACTCGTGCGAACTCGTATGTATTACAGACTGATACGAAGACAAAGTAAGCACATAAATGCATACGAGATTCCGCGAAAGAAAATTCAAAGAAATGTGATATGTGTGTGTATACAGCGTTTTCGTTGCATGCACCGAGAAATAATTTAAACGTGTGGTAGTTACGCATTGTATATAACATTTCTCTCTATTAACTGTATGTACGTTCTTCAAAAAATAAATATATATTATATATTTGCGTATGTGTGTATGCAAATGTACATTCATATTTTGTTATATACAATAGGTCTGTTCTTTTTCGCTGAACTGACTCCATTTAGTTTAGCTAGTTCTCTTACTACAAGTTAACTGTATATATTTGTCTTTAAGTTCTATAAGTATACACTAAGTTCAGCGAAAAAGGAAAGGAAACCTAATGATACATATGTACTTTAGTAATGCATATTCTTTCGGTCAAGCCACCTTATCAAATTGATAAAAATGAGTTCTTATTAATAAGGTAATTTTAATAGTTACGAAAATTAAAAGTTGTTAAAGCAATAGGTGCTGTAGTAAATGAATAATAAAACGTTTGTTGATTAATATTAGAATTTATCTTAACACAAAGATGACTTTCATTGACAATTAAAGTTCCTGACTGCTCGCTGCAACTATCCTTATTTGACGATGTCATTTGGTATCTTTTCATTTGAACGTATAACGCAAGAATTCGCGACAAGGACGGTAGCAACGGGAAGCCTTGTTCATTGTCGGACTTTATATTTCTTTAAATTCATCTTCAGATGAGCCGTACTGAGGATGAATTTATGAAGATTTATTTAGTCAGACCTAAATATAAGGTCTGACTGCAACTACCGGCATGAAAGACAATTTATAATCAATGGAAGTTACACAGAATGGTGTTCTCTTTGGAACTTCTTCTTACGGAAGAATGCATTTAAAGCTTGCCGAGGAATTCATAGCTGAAGGAATATACGAGGATACTTATTGTATAATCTTTTCGTATGATCATACATACAAGTTCATAAGCTCGCCACAATTGCCTTTCACGGAAGAATACATTTGTTCAAAGAGATTTATAGAGTACTTAATCAGTCACACAATCAATGATTGAGGAACAATTGTTCGTTGAGATCGACAGATCGTCGGTGAGGTTCGAACATCATCAATTGAAATTTCTCCAAATTCTGCTGAAGTTTCAGCTTGTTAAAAATTTTACCGATTGCTTTCGCTATCAGGAGGAAAAGAATCGCGTCGAATCTGCTTAACCCTTTGCCAACGTAAGAAATGTATTATCATCTGCACAACAACTGCTAGCGACACGTCGTTAAAAGCATTGGTCTACACTCAAGACGAAACGCTCGAGTCCGTATGGTGTTCCTGCCCGGTCGCCTCTAACTGCGACAAAGTTCTCTGCAGCTCCGCCCGTTCAGCCGGTTGCAGTCTGTGCGCGATTTCTAATACCGCGTCCAATCTGATCTCTGGGCAGGCTTCCAACGCCTCCTTGATACGCGTCACAACCGCATCTTTCTTCACACACATGATGTTGCGCGACACGACACTGTTTTCGGTCTTACGTTGCGCCTCCAACCAACAGGCCGCGGCTTCATCCTGATCCCACAGGTAGGACTCGGTCGCGCCCTTGTCTTCGATGAACCATCGTCGAAGCATCGCATCCACTTGCCGTACGTCGAGGCTAGGCTGCGTCGACAAGATCTCGGTCCTGATCTCCTCCTCCAGGAGTCTACGTCGCAATCGCCAATAGAACAGCTGTCGTGCTTTTTTCCACGGTATTATCTCGTGGATCGCGTTCTTCTCGAACATTCTCTCCGGGGTGTCGTGCAGGTCGGCGAAATGCACGGCGACCTGGTGATACATCGGTTCCAAGGTCTGCTCGCGTTTGCGAATCTGTGCCTCCAACTCGGCTCGTTCTTCCGTCGTGCTCGCGACCGACAATTTCTCCTGCAAGAAGCAAAATGAACGAGCAAGAAAGATCTCAAAAAAGGTTTGACCTCCTGGATAAAATGGGAGGAATTCGAGGAGAAATTGCTCACTTTTAACTTGTGTATAACCAAATCGACTCGATGCATGGTCTTCACGATGTCCTTATTTCGGAACTTGATCTCTACGATTGCTTCGGGTTCCAGGACGCCGCCTCTGCTGGTGTTGTCGGCGAACATCTCCATGTAGCGAGGATTTATCGTGGGATCCACCACAGCCCATGCGCCACCTCTCAGTTCCGCGTTCGGTGGAAGGTAAACGAAAACCGGCTTGCAATACTCTCGCAATCCGTCCACGATGTACGCGCCGAACTTGATAATTTGTTCATACATATCTGTCGATTGAGTAAAACGACGAACAAGAGTGAGATAATTCGAAAGATTGGAAAGATAATACGAAGAAGTCAAATGTTTGTGAATCTCGATTTTCGAGAAAAATTTCGTTTCGTACAAAAGTTTTGCGAGATCTAATATTACAAAAACTTTATGATTTTGAATTGAATACAATGATATCCGAAAGATGAAATCCCCTCACCTTTCATGCCTCCGGAAAAGCCTCTCCAATTAGCGAAGATGAAGAGCGGTATCTCCTCCTTCCCGAAATCTTTAACAGCCTGGGCGGTTTTATAGGCACTGTCCGGGAACCAGACCTGGCCCGCTTGGGATATGGTTTTCGCTTCCGAGTCAAAATTCGCCGGATCGGCCGGCAAATGCAGTTCGACGGTCCTCGTCTCGACGGCGATCACGCCGCATGGTATGCCGCCGAGTCTGGCCCGTCCCGTCACCACCGTCTGCGCCCACGGCCTCATTATCTCCTGTTTATGCGAGACAAGTTAACGACGATCGTTCCGTCAAGGAAGGTAGAACACACAATAGAGAGACTCACGTGCCACGAGCCCCGGTCGAAGAATCCGCTCTCCCAGGCGTTCGACTCGCTGCAATGCCTGCCCTCGAGCATCCACCTCGGGTCGTAGGCCGTTTTCGTAGGCATGTAAGCAACCTCCCGGTCGATCGAGTCTACGACGGGCAACAGCATCGGCAACGGGGCGCCTTTGCTTCTGGGGAAATAGCTGAGCCACTTGAGAACGGTCGCCACCCCGTCCAGGTCTCGCGCGTCGGTCGCGTGCGACACCCCGTTGTAATGCATGATCTGCGTGCCGCCCAGCTGATTGTTGCTGGCGTAAACCTCACGGCCCAAAACGGCATTCAGCGCTCTGTATCCGGTTAGGATGATGTGCGAGTTCTCAATCTGGATTACCCTCTGGCCAAGGCGCAGTAAATAAGAGCCGATGCCGATCGCGCGGCACGACACGACGGATATCGTGACGATCTCCTCGTAGGCTCGCGACGTTTCACCGGCGATCAGACCGGCGTACTTCAAGTTCTCCACTCCCAGGCCGTCGTCCTTGCCGATGATGTCCGTGATCCTGTACCGGGACTCGCCGGCAGGATCTTCGATCAGTGAGGCCTTCACCGAGTTCAGGGGCGCCAAGCGCGCATAGTCGTCGGGGGTGAGGTAGATGTACTTGAAACCTTTCTCCGGCTCGCTCTCGTCCTCCCAGGCGATTCTGAAGAGCGCCTTCACCTCCTCAGCCAGGCCGATGCGAGCCCCGGAGTTGGCGCTGAAGTATATCCGCGGGCAGCCGAGCCGGCGGGCCCTCTCCGAGGCTCTGCAGAACACCAGGTCCTCGCGCGTTCCGAACGAGCCGATCAAATAGGTCAGATCGTTCGCGATCAGTATGACGTCACGGCCGAACGGATATTCCGGGGTGTAGAGGGTCAGCCGCCAGGCGACCATGCCGACGTCGTTCTCGCCGGGCAGTCGCTTCTGCTCGACCAGCTGTTCGCCGTCCAGCACCAGCTCGACGACGTCCATCACCGGGTTGGGAATCGAGCCGAAGTTCGAAGGCTGCTGCCTCTCCTCAATGTACCTCTGCCACGTCCTCTCGACTTGCTGGCGGAACATGTCCGGCAGATCGTAGACGTAGGTCGTGCCGGAGCTCTGGGCCTGGAACCTCTTCGCCTGGAGGTAGTCCTTGGTCATGTACGGCGTCGAGATCGGGAGGCCGTGCATAGGACCCGGCCGCCAATTGGCCGCGTTCGCGGCTGGCGACGGATAAGACTCGAAACGGATGATACCGGCGGTCTTGGGATCGGTGGCCTCCGTGTAGAGATGCAGGTCGATGCTGTAGCCGCTGTCGTTGGCGATGCAGAGGCGCACGTTGGAGGTCGGCTTGCCCGGGGCCGGTCGTATCGTCATCTTGATCTCCGCCTGGCGCACGTGCAGCTTCCACAACCTCGGCCCGTACCGCAGCACCATGCTGGTGACGCTCTCCTCGATCCTCGCGGGGTCCATGATCACCGTAGGGACAAAGTTCAGGAAGATGTGATTGCACTCGGTCCGCCTGGCGAGCGGGTGCGAAAAGGCGACCTCCAGCTCGTCCATGGCCTCGAGCAGGACGCGCTCGCCCTCGTTGTGGAGGTAGTCGAAGCTCGCCTCCTTCGTGATCAGATCGGAATGCCGTATGATCGAGCGGATGAAGAAACGGTAATCGGTCACTTGCTGGCCCTTGGCCACCTTCGCCTGTCCGAGGTACAGATGCATCTTCTGGTTCGAGGTCGGCAGCGCCTCGAGGTCGTACGTCCTCATGCGATTCAGCTCCAACTGGAAGGCGCAGCCGGGCTCGAGGTGACGGTAGATCCTGTCCTCGACGAAACCGTCCCGCTGACGGAAAGTGAAGAACTTGGGGAACTGTTTACGCTTGAGCGCGGCGAACGTCACCCTGCGGATGCCGCGGGATATCAGCTCGTCCTTGTTGCTCGCGCACCAGTCCCCGAACAATCTGGCCATGGTGGCGTCGTCCTCGGCGCCGTTCTCCCTCACGGCGATGCTCAGTATGTGAACCGGCTCAGACGAGCCGTCGCTGGACGCCGCCGCGCCCTCCGCCACGCTCAACGACGCGCTGTGCCGGGACTCGTCCTCCAGCAGCTTCGCGGGCACCGCGGGGCTCGACAGATCCTCCTCCAGCAGGTCCAGCACCTCGTCCGCGTACTGGCCGAACTGCTCGAGATCCTGGAAGGCCGCCATCGCGCCGGCTCGATGATCCACCAGGGACTGATTCTGCCGGTTCGGATGATTGCTGGGCAGGACGAACTGGAAGTACACCAACGGGATCTCGTCGGACAGCTCCAAGTGCTGCAGGCACGTGAGGTCGTAGCTGATGTAAGCCCGTCTCACGTAGACCTCCAGCGCGGCGTTGCAGACCGCGCGATTACAGTGGTAGAAGAAGTCGTGAAGGATGTCGAAGATCGACGTCTCCGAGAGGATGAGTTTCTGCAGATTCTCCGGGTGGAAGTCGTGCCCGTACATGTCCACCGCCGAGAGGAAGATGGACTCCATCTGATTGTGCCTGAGCTCGTAGGCGGGTTGGTGGGCGGCTATCAACACCTGCCTGGCTCGGAGCGCGACGCGACTGTGCTCCGTCCGGTTCAGGCTGGTCAGTTCCGTCAACGTGCTGGACAACTCGTCCGTGAGGCCGGGCTCGTTCGCCCACAGGTGGTCGATCAGCATGGTCACCAGGACGTTCTTCTTCGTCACTTGATTGTGACTGAATATCATACCGGTCACCGTGGCAACGTCGTCCCTGTGCTTCTCTATCAGCGCGGAGACGCACTTGTCGTAGTGGCCCTGCTGGAATTGGCTCTCGACCGTGTAATACTGCCGGAGGAGCTCGTGCACGGCGGTCTTCATGCGACCCCGTATACCGTTGCGATACCGTTGGACCAACTGCACGATCGTCTGAGTGGTCAGGAAGAACACGTCCCGTTCGGCTCTCTTCGAGAGGGTCGCCGCGTGCCCGTCGATCACCGCGGCGATCTGCTGGCTGGGGAACTGGGCCAGGACCGAAGTGATGTTGCGCTCGTACAGGGACATCAGCTTGCGAATCTTCTTCTCGACCGGGACGGGAATCCGGCCGGATATCGTCGCGATCACCTCTTGCAGCTCCAGCAACGGCAGGTTGGGATCGCGCAGCGAGAACATGAATTTCTCGATCAGTTCGCGCAGCCGCGGCAGATGATACGGGTCCGGCAAGCAGTAGCCGGCCAGTGTGTTCTCCAGAGCGTTGCGATACTTGGCGTGAAGATGATTCAGCTTCTCCGGCACGGCCGACGCCGCCGGCACAGGGAACTGGCCCGTGTACTCCTGCGCCTTCGTCACCAGCGACGGATCGTCCAGCTCGAGATGCGCGATCAATGTGCCGGCCTCCAACACGGCGCCGGGCCTCTTCACGTAATACACGCTGCCCGCCTCGCCGGCGGTCACGGTCATCACCATCTTCATCACTTCGATCTCGGCGTAGGCCTGACCGGCGCCGACGTGGCCACCGTCTTCGACTAGGAAACTGATCAGCTTGCCGGCGGACGGCGATCTCAGCAGGGACGGGTCGTTGTCCTTCTCGAAGATGCACGTCTGATTGCCGATTACGATCCTGTAACGATCCACCTCCTCCCTCATGTAAGTCGTGAAACTGGCACCGTCCAGTGAAAGCAGCAGCCCGCCGTCCGACATGCGATGAACTTCCACCTCCTTGTAGGAGCCGTTCATCACGAGGAAGTAGCTGTTGGGACCGGACTTGGCGCTTTGCACCTTGTACTTGTACCCGTCGTTGATGAGCTCTACCTGCGCGCAGTAGGTAAACACACATGCGGAGAGGTCGAGCGAAAAGAAGAGCGGAAAAGAAACTCACGTTAACGACGTTGTCCAGATCGTTGCTGGCTTGTATCTGGCCTTTCTCCAACGCTGTCTGAAATCCAGCGAAAGCGGCTGTGATCGTTCGGTCGGCGATGTGAAGCGCACCGCAGGTGACGGCCAGCAGAACGTCCGGTTTGTCGCTTCGCACGCGTTCCGCGATCAGTAAGTCGAGCCAGGCTGTGTCTATATTGTTCTTCAGAAAGGACTCGGTTTCCAGCAAAGTGATCAGGTACTCGACCGTTGTTCTAAAGTCGCCTCTGATGCTCAGCTCCTTCAAAGCTACGACCAAATTTTCCCTGGCTTGGTCGCGGTTTTCGCCCCACGAGAAGCAATGGCCGAATTGCGAGTCCGCGAACTCGTGAAGCCCGCCCGACGCTCCGACCGAAAAGTAGCCCCACACGTTCTTGGACGAGCGAAAATTCAATTCCTGCACCGTACCGGAACTCGGTTTGAAGCCTGAAAGCCGAGAGCGAGAATAATCATTCCTCTCTTTCCTCGAGAGAGACGAAATCATTTTACCTTCGTCCGGGTTTTCGCTGGTGATTCGAGCCGCGATCACGTGGCCCCACGGTTGAGGCTTGTGACGTGGCTGATCGAAATCAATTTGATCGTCGGGGTTCTCGCCGTATAGAAGACGTATGTCTTTGATCTGGTGCAACGGCAAGCCCATCGCTATCTGCAGCTGAGCCGCCGGCAAATTCACATCCGACACCATCTCGGTGCAAGGATGCTCCACTTGGAGGCGAGGATTCAACTCCAGGAAGTAATACCTACCAGTTGTGTCGTAAAGATACTCGACGGTACCCGCGCTAACATATCCCACCATTTTCGCTAGCCTCACAGCGGCCTACAGCGAAGAAAGTCACTAGTTAATATCCTCGTTTTTAATGCCTAACTCGGTTAACCATATGTATACTTTTTCCATCTCTTCGAAAACTTCTGGCTGGGCTATGACAGCTGGCGCCTCCTCGATGATCTTTTGATGCCTTCTCTGGATGGAGCAGTCACGTCCGAACAATGATATCGCATTGCCATAATTATCAGCCAATAATTGCACTTCCAAGTGACGAGCGCACTTGGCCAGTTTCATGATGAATATCGGTGAGCCCGGTATTTCGGTTTGCACTTGTCTAAACCAATCAATCGTTCGACGTGAAATATATTCAGCAAAAATCATTTACACTGTTGAAACCTCACCTAAACAGAGCCGGCAATTCTTCGGCATTTTCAACCTTCCTGATTCCTTTACCGCCACCACCTTCGCTCGCTTTCACCATGATCGGGAAACCGATCTTGTTGGCCGCTGCTAGACATTCCTCTACGCTGGCGACGCATCCTTTCCTAAAGAGTTCCGAAGATATTTTGATCTTCTTTCCGCTGTAATGTGCTTTTAATCCCGACCCCGACCAAGGAAGAGTCGGCACGTCCGCGGTCTGGGCGACTATGCTGGACGCGATTTTGTCACCCAGAGCCCACATAGCCCTCTCGGACGGTCCTGCGTATGAGAAAAGNATATATATATATATATATATATATATACATATTGATTGGGAGCGACAATCTTAACAACTCTTACGACTACTCAAAACGCGAGAATTTTCCTTTCTTTCCCTCTGTAATTTTCTTAATGTTTATACCAATAAAGCAGATGTTATTTTTGTGGAGCAGTTCCGGAAGTTTCGGATTTTCCGAAGCGTGGCCCCATCCGGCCCAAACTGCTTGGACTTGAGTACGTATCGCGATATCGACGATCAGTTCCACGTTAGCGTAATTGTTGTTGTTGGTCCCACCCGGTACAGGCACGTACTGATCTGCCATTTTGATGTATTCCGCGTTCGCCTTCAAATCTTCCGGCGTGACCATCACTACAAAACGCACGGCCCTCTCGTTTTTAAACATCTCGTAAGACCATCGTCGAATCGATCGCATACATTTTACCGCTGCGATACCATTGTTGGCAATTAATACCTGAGAGGAAAAATGTATTATAAGAGATTTTAATCAATTGCTCTCCCAACTGAGTTTTAACGAACGTTTAATTTTCACGTCGCGCCAACATCATTTCTTCTTTGGAAATTTTCTTCGTTTCTCATCACCAACTTTTCCCCATTCGCTTACCTTGTTGATGACTCTGGTGCCACCGAAACGATGGACGAATTCTTCCGGGGTTGCGACGGTGAAATCCTTCTCGTGGTGCCGGCTTTGCGCTTGAATCATCACCGTGCCCTGCGACATACTGGGCCTGTCAAATCATACACATAGTCACAATTCCGCTCGGTATTCCACGAACGATATCGCACCAAACATATATGTGTGCATTGATATTTAGTTCATTACGAGCAAAAACAGATATCGTATCGTCGATCCAATCAGGAAGTAAGGTGTTCGGATTGACAGCTTAAACAGCTAGCATTTCGTACTCTTATCTCGTCAAAGGGGGTCAATCGGGCCGGGAAAGGGTTAGCGCAAATAACGTGGCAAAAAGAACATTCGACGACCGCTAAAAGTGAAATGTGATTACGTTAGTCCTAACGTCGACGGATGTTGCGACTCCTCCTCGTCGGGCTTGCTGCCTTCTTCGTCGTTCGACATGTTCTTAGAGACACGCGCCAACAAATTGTCCGAACTCTTCCAATTTGGATCCTTTTCTGTCTTTTCCGCCAAGACGAATCTCTTTATCCGCCTCATTATACGACTCGCGGATAAAAGTGTCCAAACGGTCGTGAAAATCCGTTGCCAGAAATGAATGGACACACAGAGTCGCAGATAACGACCGACTGTTCCTACGATCATATGCGGATGGACTTGGGAAATTTATAACTGTTACACCTTATTTTACTTTCGCAATAATGCGAGAGAAGCTGCGTGAAAAAGAAAATCATTGTGAAAGCTGTGTTGCTCTAGTGTTTGTCCAAACATTTTTGATTCAACAATTGTTTGACTTTTCAAGTAATTTTATTGTTTCGTGGAAAACAATGCAACAAATGTCAATATATAACGATATATTGTGACAGGGTATACACTAACGAATTAGAAACGCCACGATTGCTTTTAGATATTTAACCAAACATTACATTGGTTAATTTAAACAATAGATCAAAAAACGAAACATATAAAATAATCCTTTTCCTTTTTCAATCAAATAACATAATTTAATCCATCAAAAAATAATTTAAAATATAACCGATGATATAATATTCGGTTGAAAATTAAATTTTATTTCTTTCATTCTTTCTATTCTTCTTTCTTTTCTATCGAATAATACGGTTTAATCTAAAGAAACGAAATGATATTTGATGTAAAATTATGTTGTTGAGCCAAACAAGTCAAACAAAGAATATTGGATTTAAACAAACCTTTCTCTTCATATAATTTCACAGATAATTCTGCAAATTACGGAGATATCACGAAGAAAATCGAGATGGCATCAAAATAACGAGAAAACGATCGAATGATGGTCGGAAAAGAAATGTTTACTGTTATTTCCTTGACATTTCAACATCATCATGATTTTATATTCCGTTCGAGATAGGCTCGATTTTTCGCGCGTCATCGAAAAATTGCCCGTCATTGACACTCAAAATATTACTTTGTACGACTAATAAAGTCGCAAAAGGAAAGAATAATTAACAAAGATATTCTTACAAAAAGCCGTAACGTAAGCGATAATACAAAAAGGTTGGACTGGTTATTCAGCTTCGACGCATTCAAAGAATGAGACGTGTTAGTAAAGAAAAGAATTTAAATGACATATAAATGCCGGCTGTCTCCTCTCCCCGATGTAAAAATGTCCAGTAAATAAAATATGAAAATAAAATATGAAAAATCGTAACACNATATATATATATATATATATATATATATATATATATATATATAAATAAAGAAAATATCTCGCAAATATTTCATAGAAAAAAAAAGAGAGATAAGCCACGGTCTTACAGAATCTCGAATTTCAGAGCTTGATTTGCCAACGAAGAAGAAATCGCACACACTTAACGTTGCGCTGGCCGTTAGGAAGACCAGTGCTCACTAACCAGTTCTCGATACGGTATTCCCTGACTGACAGTTTTTTCCTTCGACGCGCAGTAATTCCCCTACCTTCACGACGTGCGATCCTTAAAAATAGAAAAAAAACGTCTATCTACATCAGCACGGGGTTTTATTTTCGACTACGCATTATCCTCAATATGTATTTTCGGGCAATGTTGAGAAATTCCTGTTCTACTTTTGTGGAAACGAGTGACGTATGGGAACGTAAAGACCACATTAAGCGAATGTATCTTCTCTTTTCGTGAATTTTATACGAAACGTAATTTCGGCGAACTGAGATTCGTCTTAAATATATTTTTAACGTAAAATATTCCAGCCGCACACATCGTATGTAATAATGCACGCTGAGATATAACATTAGGGATGGTGTAATCAAAAATTACCAATTTTACGTATCGTCGTTACATCGTGATGCGACGCCGCCGTGCAATGTGCTTACCAAGCATTTGCTTATTAGTTTATGGAACGAGAAGCCATTGTCAGCTTTGTGTGAAAGACTATCGAACCCTTTTGAAAGCCATCATCTCTACCATGGATACGATTATACAGACTTGAATGCGAATGAATATTTCGAACTTGCGATCGCGTAATACACCGATAATTTAAACGCAATGCAAGATATATTACGCAATTGTGTGTGATGTTTCCTTACGTTGATACTGCCACACGAAAGAACATTACATCGAGCGAGCAAGATATTATTAATTTATACCATATGTGTAAAGCAAAAATCGATCGAAAATTAACCACCAAAGCCTTGGTAGTTAGTAATTTTTACTACAAGTTGGAAGATTTTGAACCATTATTTTTACACTTATTCCTCAGCTCTTATAGGCCTTGGTAGTTAATTTTTTAATCTAAAAGCTTTTTATAATAGTTATTTTGAAAATTATATAATTTTCGATTCATGGAACGCATACACGACACCGTATACATATATATTACACGTTATTGTAGATAAAAGAGAAAAATTGCACATTGCGTTACCAATTCTTCGAGAGTACCTAGTGAGCTGATAATCACATGAAGTTTAGTCATTATGAAAGCTAATGTGGTGTTTTTCTTCTTAGTGCACTTTTTAATGACAGATAGAGAGAGAGAGAGAGAGAGAGAGAGAGAGAGAGAGAGAGAGAGAGTAACGAACGTATATATACGCTACTCTCCGCATTCAAATTTATACACAAAGTTATGTAAGCGCAAATAATATAAACACAGTGTATAAGCATCTCGACCAATGAAATATCATCCGATAAATACGTCCTGTTATGTAATGCATGATGACGTAATAAAATGATCACGTTATGCTTTGGCAATTTTGCGATTGGTGCGACTGAATTCGCTGCAAAAAAAGTCCATTTTTATCGAATAAAGTAACGGTAACGTGTAAGTCCTGAATATTCATACATTCTTCGTCACAGAGGTGACGAAGGGAGGTCACACATAAAAAAAAAAATGCATGCTTTCCTCCCTTCTCTGCTACTCTGACGCGTACGCGACGACAACAGGCTAAGCGTTGCGTAATTGCGTGTGATTTTCGTTTCTTCTTTTCTATATTCCATTTTTTCTTTCACGATATGTCACACGATGGATACCTACGAATTGCACAGAAACGGTGGATCGCGTGACACGACCGCGGCACGCAGAGCCGTGATGAAGCTTCTGAAATACCTAGCAATTTTGTTTACCCTCGGTGGGGCTCGATCATGCGAATCCGCTTTTGCTCGTCTCGTGAACTGAGAAGAAAAAAATCACCTGAGGCGCTTCCGGCGTTCTACCAATCCCGTTGCGACATTTAGAGGCTGTACCTGCGACTGCAAGCCGGCGATTTCGCCTCCCTCGCTCGGAAAACTGTCCTGGATCTCCAGCACTTCGCTGGGATCGGGCTCCCCAACGACGAAGCTCACCGGTGTTTCCGACATCTCGCGAGTGAACCGCGAGCAAGCGGGGACCTCCTCGCTCGATCCTGATGAACGGTCGAAAGGATCGGACGGCTGCCCGTACTCGACGTTACCTTCAAAACACATTCGCACGCTGCGCTCGATGAGGATCGACAATTCGTTTGAACGACTATCTCTCGAGCAGAGAACGTTATTTCACTAACAGAACAGCGATTTCAAGATGTCTCTCGGGTAGTAGATAGCAAGAGGAAGACAATGAATCCGAAGGAATTCACTACTCACCCAAAGGAATCAGCGGAACAATCGTTACCACGGAACGATCCTTTTGAAAGAGAAACTCTTGTGAGAGGGACGAGCGGAGTCCTCGGTAGGAAGAGATCACTTATACAAGCTGCGCTCACGCGTTTAAAAAAGGAGTTGAACGGTAAGAGAAACAAGAGGGAGAAAAGGGAGGAGAATAAGAAGAGCGGATTTTCAATTGACAAACGAAGAAGAAGAAAGAGGGAGGAGTGAGACGATAAGAGAATTACAGCAAGTACCGAACAAGTAACCCAGAAGAGAGCGTAGCATGCCACCGCAGCGTTCGTCACTTCTCACAATGATGTGAAGAAGACGCGCGTATCTTCTCTCTCTCTCTCTCTCTCTCACCGATCGACGACCACCGAAGACGAGGCGACTACTGACACCGCGCGCCGATCTAAACGAAGATATCAACAAAAGCGGAGGAAGTCACGCACCGTCGCAGTTTCGAGCATATGTCGCTCGACCGGATGAGCCGTGCGAGTTCAAGGGTCGCCGAATAGATTCCGTGAAGCATGGCGTGACAATCCGGTTGAATTAGTCTCATAGCACACGTAAGCATCGATCGAGAAGCAATTGGTCTTTTAGAACTGGCCGCGTTAGTCGAAGAAATGTACACTCGCTTCAGTGTGTAAATTTCATCAGCTAAATCTGTGGGTTTGAGAGAGTTTAAGCCAGTTGTAAGGCTAACTTGAAGGTCCTCTCGTCGAATTTCTAGCCTTCCTCCTTGAGAAACCTCGCGAAGAAGGCAGTGAGTTCGCGACATACGGATAACAGATATCTGCTTGTTTGCATATCTTATGTAAATAAATTCGTTGAAGAGCATTTTATGTTCACCTCATTGCCGTGCTTATTGTTACACTCGCGCCTATTGATCATTCGAGCGACTCGCATGCTGAAACGAATCATTCGCGCGCGGTTGTGATAAATCAATAAGTATTTCACGACGAGCGAGATAAGCCGCGTCAGTTGTTGCAAAAATTAACACGACACGCGCTCAAACGATATCTCTGTGCATTCGCACTCTTCGAGGCTACATTTCCAAACGTTTTTCCGAGGACAATTTTAGGCAGGTTTTATCAACAAATTTGCTGATTTCTTTCTCAGTAAGAACATTTGGGAATGTAGCCCGGAAAATATTTTATGAATATAAAACAATGTTTTCGGCACGTTACACGGCGAATGTACATTCGTAATGAATACACGGCGATGTACATTCGTAATGAATATTCGTAGGAACATCCATAGAATATTACTGTGCTGTCTGGAAGGAATCGCGAGTCCTTGTTAGAACTGCGACATTCGGCGCATCGAGCTCGGTCGCCAACTAATACTAACTAACTGATTGTAGAAATCTCTATTGACTATGCACGACGGTATCAGAGAGGGACTTGAATTTGCGCGCACGTATGCGCGACGGGGCGAAGTTCAACTTTTTTTCCTTTTTCTCCCTCCCCCTATCTACCTTGATACAGTTCGTTTCTTTCACGAAGAACAAATATACTTTGACGTGTCATCGGATTTTGAATGAACACCGGCTTCAGGACCGTCTACGTTGGAGGTAGTAACACTTTTCGTAACACCATTCCCACTGCCTTACTACCAACCAATATTCTTTACTCAATACTACTCATTTCCAACGTAGGCATTCTTATTACCTCCAATGTAGACGGTCCTTTATAGATTTTCGCATGAGGTCGTGGAAAAATGAAGGGAGCGCGGCGATTGGCCGAGTGGAGCATCAGGCGACGTAGCGGCCGCGGTGATTGGTCTCGGACGATGCGGTCCTACCGCACAAAGTCCGTGCATCACGACCGGCTGGTAGCAACGTGCGAACTAACGTTCACGACTAACGTCACGTTATCATTCTCACCAATCTCGGTCTCTTTTCATCTTGCGAGAAAGACCATTTTTTTCCCCATCAAGTGCGCCTTATCAGCGTATGTGTATAGACTTACCGGTGGCGAATCTTGCGCGGCGGAGTTGCTCCTCGCTCCTCCTTCAGGTTAGGATCGTCCCTTCGTTCTTGTTCTGTCATTCGAGAGTCGTTCGTGCTGTCACGCGATTTTGTGAGACCTCCAATTCGGTAACACGAAGCGTCAGCGTTCCCTGATCGAGTCGGTCGATCGCTCGCACTCTGCGCTATTACCGCGACGACTATATATTTTTTTTCCTTCCACACGAATAGTCTCTCACGACTGATTGCTACGTTACCAGAATGCGAAAGTTCATATACCGACACCGAACATTCTTTCCCAGTGTCGCCCGTGTCGTGTGAATTTCGCGCCCTTTTTTATCGATCGGCTGTGCACAGGAATCAACTGTCGGCCGACAGAGGACGTTCCGCCGACTCGTGCATAACATCCGTGTGGCCGAACGAATCTCTTGAGGTGGCTTCGGAAAGTGAAGTGAGCGACATTTAAGGCGCGAAAATGTCTGTCTCCTTCACACGGTTCAGATAGCCACAGCGATTCTATATTCGTTAACAAATATATTTTCGAATCAAATAATTTTTCGCTCTGAAAACTCAACTCAATAAAGACGAAGTTTAAAATTGAGCGGTCGTCATTTTTCGTTTAATAAATATCGTGATGAAAATTAATGACAACGTTAATATAGCTAATGTGGTTAAAAACTAGAGACTTTAAAGTGTTTCTTAACACGTTGACTGCCGGGGCGAAAAAGTGCTACACACATTCAAGTAATATTTACTTGACACATTGGCTGCCGGTCACGTGGGGATGTGTTGATGATTAGTCAGCCCAGCCTGATTAGTTACTGATACATCACCCAGTGCTGGCCCGTGATTGGCTCTATAGCGTTGACGCCATATCACGCGCTGGCGCGGCAACGAAAGTGTTAAACGATCTCCATAGCGTCATTTTTACGAAAGTTATAGCTTGTTGAATTTCGCCTGTTTTTGATTATAACGTCTGGCCAACCATTGAGTTATACTACTTGAGAGGTAAAAAGTACGTCTATCATTTAGTCACGACCTCAGTTTCTCGTTAAGTGGCGACTCGTAGCGGAGAACCAAATTTACAAAAATAACGGGTTTACGGAATTATCAGACCCGTTATTTCTGTAATTTAGTTCCAAAATCTCTCTAAATTTTTGGAAATTATATCGGTTACCTACAAAAACTTGTCCGAGAATTATTCTGGCAAACATACACTCTCTTCAACTGAAAGGCGTGATCATTTATTAGGTTGGAAACTATGAAACGGGCGTTTTTGGTTAGTCTATTCAACTGCGACTGAGAGAGGTTCATTCATAGAGATATAAGAATAGAGGGAACAAGGAATATATGCTACCTGTAAG
>NW_014557696.1:0-1595 GCF_001313825.1 Dinoponera quadriceps | reverse complement strand
TTATTTATTTTATTTTATTTATATATTTATTTATTTATTTATTTAATTATTATTTCCATGTCGCTTTCGGAACATACCCTACATAACATGAGACAGCCGTTCTTAAAGTAGAGTCAGAATGAGATCGGGACGTGGTCACGATGAGGTCAGAATGCGTCCAGGATGAGTTAGGTTACCGGGTTTTCGGAAAAATGACATTTATGACATAGGTCGGGCAGGCATGGAATACATTATTACAGTGTGAAAAGAAAAGTGGGAGCTTTCTCCCTCTCCATTTTTGTTCTTTCGCCCGTATCTCGTAAACCATTAGTGAGGTAAGGATGGTGTCTGAGGGGACGTTGCTGCCCCTGGGAAGCGCAATTAGTCGCACTCACACCACCCTTCCACCATCTCCCGTTGAGGCGCTGTTTTTTTTTGAAGTTTTTGGAATGTAGAGCGCCTCATAACTCTGCCACGATTGCTAATAATATATCTGGGATGCGGGGACCGACAGCCCTTCCTTCAGGCTTTCTAATGAACACAGCCCCACCCCCTAACATCACTCGTTCGAAAGTTACAGCGGTTTCCCTTAAAAACCTAACTGTCATTCTTGCTTTCGGGCTTCTAATTCTTCACAAAGTGAAATATTACATATTTTTTGTTACCTATTTATTTATTTTACTTATTTCCACCTTGCTTTAGAATTTTTTCTAAGTTTTTTAAAAATTTCTATTCAGTTTTTTCGCTCTTTCTAAACTTTAGTGTTTTGTTGCTTCATTTTTTTAATTAATTCGTGATAGATGTAAAACGACGACTTATCCTTCTTCTATTTATTGCTTTTCTTTCTAAGTTTTTTTTTCTAATTTTTTTTGGATTTTCTTCTGCTTTTTGGTTCTTTTTAATTTTTAAATTTTTGTAGCTTAATATTTTTAATGATTCGTGGTATATATGTGAAACGACGGCCTAATTTTCTTTTTATTCTTACGATTTTTTAAAGTCTTTTTTCGTTTTTTTTTTCTTTAGATCTTTTTATCTTTTAGGTTTTTCGTTGCTAATTTGAGTTATTTTCTTCTATTTTATTTTTTTGGTTTATTTATTTATTTTTTTATTTATTTATTAGTAATACAAATAAGTTTCCGCCGTTTTCAAAAGATGTCTCCACCGACAAGATTACTTTGAAATCGTCAGATGTACAACATCATATAGGAAATTTGGACACCTGGCAATAACATAACCTTAAAATACTATTGACTTTGTATTGGCAGTATACATTTTTTTCTTTCGAAAATGTCGAGTTTTGTACCGAATAAGCGTCATTTACGGGAAGTTTTGATTTATTTCTTTCATTTAAAGAAATCTGCTGCTGAGGCTCATCGGTCGCCTGTAGAAGTTTACGGTGATGCTGCTTTAAGTGAGAAAAGTTGTCGTGAGTGGTTTCAAAAGTTTAAAAACGGCGAGTTAGACGTGGAAGATAAAGAACGCCAAGGAATGCCAGTAAAGTTTGAAAACGCTGAGTTAGAGGCATTATTGGACCAAGACTCATGCCAAACTAAGGATCAGCTCGCAAAAAACTTGGGAGTGATTCAACAAGCGATTTCAAACCGTCTCAAGACCAT
>NW_014557695.1:0-446 GCF_001313825.1 Dinoponera quadriceps | reverse complement strand
AGTAGACAAAAGAGCAGCCTACAGTATTTCTAATTATCTACCCGGGATCCTCGCCGGTCTCCCACTGACGACTCGAGGGCGCGTCGCCGGAAGGTACATTCGACAGGGATTCGCGAAGATAACGGCGACCGGCTCTCGCATTGATTTCGAGAACGTCCTTCCCGCGCTAAGGTCGCGACTCACTGATCCCAGGCGAAAGTAGATCGAAAGTGGGAAGTGACGTATCGACGGCACTAAATTGAACGAGAAGAACGCTGCGATGGGAATGTCTTAAACGACGAGGACGACGCTGCCGCCGCCCAGCACCATCGTCGGCGTCGTCGGTGGCATCGGCGACGTTGCGACGCACCCAGGATAGGTATTGGAAAATGTCTTGTGTGGTGTCCCCAACGTTACTATACGTCATTTGAGACAATCTGCCGTAGCGAGGTTTCCTCATCCGTTAC
>NW_014557694.1:0-867 GCF_001313825.1 Dinoponera quadriceps | reverse complement strand
TATACAATCACTTAAGAATCCGACATTTCATATGCACCAACCTAATAAGTCCTCGTATACCTCGTGATACAGCGTAAGGTACACTGTTCAAGATTAAAGCTAAATATATCAGTGTATTTGAGGCTCTTTGATTTCCCTCCTGAAATATTCCTTAATATTTTTTTGTATATTCAACTCGTAGGACCAAATGTTTGAAATATAAACGATTAGTCACTGCTAGAAGCCAGGTACGAAACATACACTTCAAATATGCCGACTTAAAATACACCCGATCGCTACCAATGTTAGCAAGAAACTCAGTTATTACAGGAGACCAACCAGTTGACTTCGATCGGAGTCGGCACATTGTCAAGATGCTGATCGGTTCCGATCGGATCCGACGGCAGTGAAAGTGTTAAATGTAATGACGACAAATGCCAAAAGAATATAGATGCTCAAATACCAGGTGTAGAAGTATGAAACCGGAATTTCCCTATAGATGGTGCTAGCCATCAGTTTAGGGACCGTGCGACCGCTTCAGCAGAGCCATCATTTCCCTCTAACAGCTGACGAAGATTTTCAACACACAACAATCCAAATTTCATACACCGGTATATTTTTCTATAACCTTAAACATGTCGAGTTTTGTGTCTACGAACTACGAATTGCGGACAGCATTGGTTTTATGTTATCATTTGAAGAAAACTGCTGCAGAATCGAATGCTTGTCGAAGCTTACGGTGAACATGCTCTTGGTAAAACACAGTGTTTCGAGTGGTTCAAAAAATTCAAAAGTGGTGATTTTGAGGTGAGAAACGAAGAGCGTGGGAAACCAGCAATAAAGTTCGCAGACAACGAATTGCAAGCTTTATTGGATGAAGATAATACT
>NW_014557693.1:0-486 GCF_001313825.1 Dinoponera quadriceps | reverse complement strand
GGCCGAAGAAACATCTCACGTGGAATTTTCATCTCGCCGACGAAGAAACTATGATAGTGACGCAGGCCGCGTTCAATCTGTGGGCTGGAAATTCATCGTTAACTTTTAAACGCGTATCTCAGAATCCCGACATACTGTTATCGTTATCGCGAGGATCTTCACACGAATATCGACAAGAGAATTACTAATATGTGCCCGAGTCCTTTAGACGGCCCCGGTGGTATACTCGCTCACGCATCCTTTCCCAACGGAGATAAAGATTACGTCACGGAGGTGCACGTAGATAGAACGGAATCGTGGCATGTTCATATTAGTAGAAATCCTCCACGCACGCACAGCCTGTTATACGTGATCGCGCATGAAATCGGCCACACATTAGGTTTACATCACAGCGAACACCAGGATTCGATTATGTTTGCGATGGCACCCGATTAAACAAAGTTTCCCATTAGATTGAGCTTGGATGATATTCTTCATATTCGATAT
>NW_014557692.1:0-926 GCF_001313825.1 Dinoponera quadriceps | reverse complement strand
GAGGTATGACGTGTCAGATTTATTCCTAAAAACATCATCAAAAACATATTTTAATATCGCCGTCGCGTGTGTGTCATTCGTATTTATTGTGCGTCGTAAAAAGGAACAATGCAATTGATGTTTAATTGAACCGCCGATGAGTGAGTTGTGTTTTTTTTTTCGACTGGAAAATTACTTGACCAAATAATGTACATCATCACTCTTCTGCGTATAAGTTTTTATACGCGGCACCCTGTGCTAGTAGGATGTATTCGGTAGAAGAAAAAAATTCGCACAGTTAAATTCTCAAAGTGTCATCTGTGTTGGTTTCTCTTCTACCTCGTTTTCCGGAAAGATTAAACGTCGATATGGAGCTGACAGGTTATGAACTATGTACTCGTCAGATCGCAAGACTATTGTATTAGTAAAAAAATTTTGATTTGAAAATACTTCCTGCTAGATTCTGCAGAGATTATGATGTAAAGTTTGAGATCTGCGAAGATAGAGCATGCCGTTTGCACATTTTCACGTTTTATTATAACGCATAAATGAATTTGTGAAAGTCTGATTCGATGAGGCTGTGCTAATGAGCCATTTTTAATTGTTTAAGAATGTTTGTTTCAACAATTATATATGACAAATACCTGAATATTTTCATTAATATATGGTTCATGACAAGAGTGTAAATAACCACTAAACAGAACCTTTAGAAAAATATTTTATTCCTATCAAATACATACGAGGTCTGGCAATTAAATAACGAGACTGCTTATGAAAAAGAGTTTTATTTTAAAAATTATTCTACAATCGAATGCTCCCCTCCAATGTACTCCCCTCCCCTCGCCACACACCGTTCCATTCGTTTTTTCCATTGGTCAAAGCAATGCTGGAAGTCTTCTTTTGTAAGTGTATTTAGGAGCTCCGCCGATTTTCGCTTCACTTCTTCC
>NW_014557691.1:0-575 GCF_001313825.1 Dinoponera quadriceps | reverse complement strand
GCAGTTGTCGAATTGAGTTATATTTTCCGCCATGAAATTCTTCCGACCAGTCTGTAGTGCAAAAATAACATATGCCGGTTTTTCCAAATTAGCGGCAGTTTTGACAGGCCACACGTGTTTGGTCGTGTTTTGTAGCAGAGGAAATTCATACAGGTCCCACGAGCGGAAACTCATGCTCAGGTATCGGCCGTTCTCCAAGGTTCTCAACAGGGAGACCTTATTGATATCGTTCTAGAGTACGTGAGGCATTCTCCATTGTATCTTGAATAGCTTCTCCTTAGGCTCCAACGCCGATGATCCACGTAGACAGTTGTTGTCACTGCGCGATCGTATGAGAATCAATTCGTGGCGCGCATTAATCACTATACGCCTATAGTCTTCACAAAATCCCAGCAACATGCTGAGCGGTACGCAAAAGTTGAAGTGTCCATCTGTCGAATGAGCGTTGATCGTATCCCATGCAGCATTTCTCATGCAGGCAATTTTGTCAGAAGATAACGATACATAATTCTTGAGCGTGGAAGTTATTCCAACGTTTCTGTTACGATCAATCTCTACACCATCCAATTCATAAC
>NW_014557690.1:401-935 GCF_001313825.1 Dinoponera quadriceps | reverse complement strand
TTTCCATATCATATCTAACGATTTTCCTATTCAAACTACTAGTGGAATATTGGATAATGGTTTTTTTCAACAGACCGGGGCTAGAATTGATTATTCAACAAGACATTTAGAGGTTCAAAGTACAAGAAGGATATCTACCTAAAATAATCATCGGTAAAAGGATAGAGATAGAAACAAAAACAATAATAAAAAATAGAGACGGTAAAGCCTACATGTATGTTACTAATTCTTTCGACACCGAAGTAGAAATATTGATACCAACTATTAATATACGACCTGCATATACTAAGAATAATGACAAAAGAGACAATATTACGGATAATGATGATGAAATAAATGATTCTGACCACAAAGAAAGTGAAAAACGGGTCTCTACGCTACCTGACTTTCGAGACAATAAAGTTGGAAGGAAAAAATTTGTCGACAAAGTCCCAGACATACGAGGGCGGTCCGATAAGTATTTAGCCTACAAAAGAAAAACGAAAATTTTGGAAAAGTGGCGATTTATTTGTCAACATAGTCTCCTTTTAGCTC
>NW_014557690.1:0-221 GCF_001313825.1 Dinoponera quadriceps | reverse complement strand
CGACCAATTTGGCCGAATGAGGAGGTCATCGCCGCCACGGAGGCCTACTTTGCAGACTTCGAGAAAACGTATTTTTCAGATGGGTTAAAAAAGTTGGAGCATCGCTGGGCCAAGTGTATTGAGCTAAAAGGAGACTGTTGACAAATAAATCGCCACTTTTCCAAAATTTTCGTTTTTTTTGTAGGCTAAATACTTATCGGACTGCCCTCGTAATTCTAGTG
>NW_014557689.1:0-425 GCF_001313825.1 Dinoponera quadriceps | reverse complement strand
TTATAGTAATAATTATTTGTCCATCTATTAAAAAAGCGTTTTCGAAAAGAAATTTGACGTAGAACATGATAGAAATATTAAAAACTTGATACAAGTTTGGGGTAATTGTTAAAAATCGATTTAAACATTTTAATTGTTTATAACCATTTGAATTTGTTAATAATTTTTTTTCAAGAACTTTTTTATTAAAGCTCGTTCTTTTACCTTCAAAATTAAAAAAAAATGAAATCTAGCTCAAATAGAACCAGATTTATAAATTTTTTAAAAATATACTTCAAGCCAAACATCACCAAATTCTCAAATTTTACATCCTTTCTATTTTCCAAAAAAATGAAACAAAAAAATTCTCGAATAGGTATATCTTTTTTTGTTATAAAGAACACGTAAAAAAAGTTTTAGCTAAATCAAAAATGTGTTGGTCAATT
>NW_014557688.1:0-4178 GCF_001313825.1 Dinoponera quadriceps | reverse complement strand
ACATGCCATGCGGTTTGGCGTTTGATGCACATTACATCAACAATCAATAATGTTTGCGATGGCATAACAACAAAAACATATTCGACTTTCCATCCACTTCGCATTTCATTTGAAGAAAAATGCTGTTAAAGCCACTAAAATGATTTGTGCTGCATATAGTGAGAATGCTGTAAGTAATCCAATCTAATGGCGCTCCAGCCTCATGTCGGGCCTTGGCCTATCTCTCTCAAATATTTGCTGTAAGTCATACTACGTGTAAAAAATGGTATCAAAATTTCACCAAAGATATTTCAGTTTTGAAGATAAACCGCGTGCTGGACGCCCTCAAAAGATTAAAACGGACAAATTGTAAGCATTGCTGGATATAAATTCTGCGAAAACTGAAAAGGAACTTGCAGAACCGCTTGGCGTTATGCAGCAAGCCATTGTTACGTCCCGGACGCGGATGTTGGATTATTGAAAGATACAGAGTCGCGCCGCGAACGTAAGGGTTCGGGTGGAGTGTAAATGTCCTTTTTGGGTCAATAGATTTAACCAATTTACCCTGGGATGGACGAGGCTGTGTGAATGCTGTTATGGATATGGATGAGCGGGTATGTGCGTGTATGTGTGTGTGTGTGTGAGGTTGAAGGAAGTTAATAGATAAAAAAAAATTAAGTTGCAAGAATTTAATTTATTTACGTTTGAGGAGTTGTTCTGAGTTAAGTCGTACTTGACGTAGAAGTCGAAAGAGAGTCGCGAGGGAACAAAACTAAAAACCAAACTAAACCTTTGTTTCGCTTCTCGCATCACCTTTTATAGGTAGGTAATGAGACACCCCCGCGCAAGTTCCTCATTACCCAATCAGGGGCAAGGTGCATCTTACGCCATAAAAAATGAGTCAATTGGGTTTTCTTGCGATGCATTAGAACTGTGGGTTTTCCAGCGTTATCGCTGCCGATTGCTTCGTCCGAAGCAATGATCTGATACCTCAGGGTATCCCCAACCAGAAGATATTGCTTAACCCGTTACGCGAACGTAACATCATTTCCGTACTTTACATACAATGGAAAATGTTCTAGAGGAAGACAGATGGGTTCTGCATAAATTATCCGTAGACAACAAAAATCGACGACGTGACACCGCAGTTTGCTCTCAAAGTTCCGGAAAAAAGATTTTCTGCACAAATCATTACAGGCGATGAAAAATGGATTCTTTATGGTAACTCTAAGCATAGAAAATCATGGGTTAACCCTGCTGAATCTTCGACATCGACGCCAAAGCTTTAACATCCATGCCAAAAAGGTTTTCCTTTGCATCAGGTAAGATTGAAAAGGTGTGTTTCATCACGAGTTGTTATAACTGTGTGAAATAATCACGGCAGACTTCTACCAACAACAATTGACTAATTTGAGCGATGAATAAGAAAAAAAGAGGCCATTTATTGGCCAAGGAAGTCGTAAAATGAACCTCCTTCATGTCAATGCCCGACCACATATTGCGAAAACGATTCAGGGTTATATCTTTGCGTTAGGCTTGGAACTTCTCCCGCACGCAGCGTATAGACCGGCGCCTTTCGGTCACTACCGATTTCGGTCGCTGCAGCATCACTTGGCTGATACACATTTTGTGAGATTTGAAGAGATATAAAAATGCATTGATGACTTTATCGCTTCGAAGCCGGTGAACTTCTATTGTCAAGGAATTCGCAAGCTACCCGAAACATGACATAAGGTCATTAATGCAAACGGAGAATATTTCGCTGATTAATATATTTTCTTGGTTTCTGAATGAGGAATGAATTTTGCAAAAAAATACTTAGAACTTTTTTGCTCACCTAATATACAGCGTGTCCCAAAAGTATGGACACACCTGATTTTCTTGGAAAATAAGCGTGCTAGAAAAAAACGTCAATAACAAAAGTTTCAGTAAATCAAACGGTGCATCTAAGAGTGAACCTTGAGCTTGACCTTCAAGGTTGTTTGAAGGTCAAAGTGTTTTTTTTAATGGGAACCCCTATTTTTGACACCGGATTCTTCAAGAGCGAGAAATTTTACGTCCGAAACGATAGTTTTTAATTTTTTAAAATGATTTTAAGAATGTAAAATAAAGGTCAAATTTTGAAAAATCGTCCAGAAGCCGTTTTCTTGTAACTTTTTAAGATTTATAAGCGAATAAATTTTAGAGTAAGTTTGGGGGCCAACGACCTTGAGCATTTTGACCTAGAAGTTGATTTTCAAGTTCATTTGAAGGTCAGAGTGATTTCTTCCATGGAAACCCCTATTTCTGACATCGGTATCAAAGATAACAAAAAACATAACGCCAGAAATGGTGCTTTAGAATTTATCGTTGTGACCTTGAGAAAGTTAATTGAAAGTTGAATATTTCAGAAGCACTCAGAAGCTGCTACTTCAAATGTGCTAATCTTGCTTTTAGCATTACCCAGAAACAACGACGTGGACGTAGTAAGTTTTGTTTCCTTTGGGGTGCCTGATTAACGTGAGTCCGATTAACGTACGTTCTGTAAGACGATTCATTTTCAAATGAAAAAAACGAAACTAAGAATAAGCTAATAATCTAAGAACGAAACTAATAATAGAAAACAGAATTAATGTTTTGATACACAAAATTCAGAATAAAAAAGATAGAAAACCTTCAAAATCGAAAATTATACAATAGGAATATTCACGAAAGTTTATAACTCTTTTTTAAATGTCAAAGAGTAAGACTCACATTTAAGTATATAATGATTAGTTTGAGAAAGTAAAAAAGAGGGTTTATGGATGATGGAGTTTTTTTTTTTGAAAACTATAATTTTGGCCAAAAGTTTGTACTTTGAGGTTTTCGGGGTGGCTGAAAACTAATTCAGCGATACACCAATTTACGGTGTAACAAAGGACTCTGTACTATAAACATTGAAAATGTGCCTTCGATGGAAATGGCGTCAGAATTACAACAGGGTACCTCTGGTGGGCTCAGGTTTACTCTTAAATTTTTTAATATTTGCACATTTCTGCATATTTGCAAATTTGAAAATTTGCAAAGTTTTGCTGATTTTTGCATGTTTGTTAATATTTACCATTTCGCACATTTTTGAAATTTTGCAAACATTTGCAAATTTTTATAAAATTGGCAAATTTGTAAATATTTTTAAATAGGTAAAAATTGGCAAATATGCAAAAATTTGCAAATATTTACAAATTCAAAAGAATTTGCAAAAGTTACTGAATTTGCAAAAAGTTGCAAATTTGCAAATATGCAAAAATTTGGAAAAATTCGCAAAAGTTTGCAAGTTTGCATTTATTCGCCCAAAAATCCTAAAAAGTTTCAAGAAAACAACTTCTGGAAGATTTTTCAATATTTGACTTTTATTTTACCTGCTGAAAATCATTTTAACAAATTAAAAACTATCGTTTCAGACATAAAATTTATCGCTCTTTTAGAATTCGGTGTCAAAAATAGGGGTTCCAATAAAAAAAAACATTTTAACCTTCAAACAACCTTGGAGGTCAATCTTAAAGTCAAATTCAAGGTCACTTTTAGATGCACAGTTTGATTTACCGAAACTTTTGTTATTGACCTTTTTTTCTAGCACGCTTATTTTCCAAGAAAATCAAGTGTGTCCATACTTTTGGGACACGCTGTATAATATAGGAAGTACAAATTTGTTCGGTCTGTTTTTGTGGTAAAAACACATTTATTTCAGAACAAAACAATGAACAGATTAATCAAGGTATTGTCCATCGCAGACTACTACTTTTTTCCTTTACTCAGGCAATTTTCGAATTCCTTCTTGAAAAAATATCTCGTCTTTTGAGGCGATTCAAGTTAGGAGACAATTTTCGATTTCTGCGAAAGTACTAAACCGGTGACCTGCCAAATCGTACTGCATCCGTCGGAACAATCAGTAATCAGAAGGAGCAATGTCCGGCGAATACGGCGGGTGCAGTAAAATATCCCACTTGAGCGTTTCCAAATAATGTTTTACAACTTTTGCGACATGAGGCCGAGCGTTATCATGCAGAAGAATAACTTTGTCATGTCTTTGCTCGCATTCCGGCCGTTTTTCTCGTAATACACAACTTAAACGAATCAATTGTAACTTATACCGATGGCCCGTAATGGAATCGCCAGGTTGTAGCAGTTCATATATACAACACCTTTTTGAGGCTCTTTTAAGCGAGGCTTGTCTTCAACGC
>NW_014557687.1:1934-2266 GCF_001313825.1 Dinoponera quadriceps | reverse complement strand
TTTCACTCAATTTCAGTAAATAAAAAACAATATTAAATAAAAAAGCATTCGAATTCTGAAACATATTTAAAAAGTGTACATCTACAAATTGCTTTATTAATTAAAAAAAAAAATGTTTACCTATGATTGCAAGCAGCCAACAATACAATACTATATGTTTTCTTGTAGTTGAAAAATAATGAGCCAGAATGTGGAGGAGCTCTAATAAGGATGTGCTTACCGTCCACAGCACCAATACAGTTTGGCAAATTCCAATCCCGCTCAAAACCCTTACTTATATTTCTCCAAACTTGTTGAACAGGTGGGCGTAAATATATTGGGGAAAGAGTATT
>NW_014557687.1:0-1916 GCF_001313825.1 Dinoponera quadriceps | reverse complement strand
AGCAGTTGATTCTCCTATCCTGTGTTGAATGGCAAGAGAAATGATTTCATCTCCAGAGGCTAAGTACCTACACACAGTTTTATAATTATACCTAAGTTTTTGATAGAAAAAAATTTTATTTGTTTGTATAAAAAATTTAACTTATACAGTCTTACCTGATTGTTAATATAAGTCGTTCTTCTACAGAAATAACATCAACTCTTTTTCTTTTTCTTAGAGATTTTTTTAACAAGTGTTTCAAGTAAGTGAACGTTTCTAGATCCATTCTACTATATTGAAAAAATAAATCTGGATCTTCTTTCATTTCTTGAAAGGTGGTTGAAAATAATCCTTTCTCTATTCGTGTGCTGTTAATAGGACGAACAAACCACTGCCTACTTTCCCATTTTTTGGATTTTATGTCGCTACAAAATTTCAGGACATTATTTAAATCCATCAAAACTTCATTTAGAAGCTGTAATACATGGGCTAATTTAGTCTTTGTATCATTCATACTTATTTATTACTTTAAGTATTTTTTTGTTTAATAATACATACAAATTGTCTATACAACAGATAACACTTTTGCAAATTTAGTGTACAGGTGAAAATAAAAATACATTTCACTTGGAATCGAGGTTAGGTTTAACGTTGATACAAGTATGTGTCACGTCGCTTGTATCATATAACTTATCTTGTAACATATATCACCGTTTCGTGCGGTCGGCTTTAAGGTTATCCCAGCCATAATTGAGAAACAGATATAGCTATGCAGCTAAAAAAATAGATCAATAGTTACCATCAGGCTTCTCTCTGTTTATACCGCGTATAACGTAGATTTTATTACAAAATCATCTGATTTATATACTTTCTCTAATGTAAATACGATACTTTTTCCAACTAATATATAAACATCATGTTTTATCATGTAAGTCATTTTTTACGCTTTTTCATTTTAAGTAAAAACAAATATTAACATTGTTTAATTTCGTAAATATTAAAACCGTTTAAATTTGAATATTAGTATAAAATTATAATTTAACATGATCGAAAATAATCATTGAAATTGAAAGGCATGCGCAAGACATTTTTTCTTATTTAATATAAACTAACAGATTTCGTTGGAGCACGAGATTTTGTTGCATCCGCGCTATTTTGGTCCTCAATTGCTAGACACAGTAAAACAGAAACTCTACACTGAAGTAGAAGGAACCTGCACAGGAAAGTGAGTATTTATTTTGGATTGAGTATAAACTTTGGAGACACATGTTTTGTTTCTAATTATACAATTGTTAAAGTATGGCTTTGTTGTTGCTGTCACAACAATTGATAATATAGGAGCTGGTATTATACAACCAGGACAAGGCTTTGTAATTTATCCAGTAAAATATAAAGCTATTGTATTCCGACCATTTAAGGGAGAAGTATTGGATGCAATTGTTACCCAAGTAAATAAGGTAATTAAGTTCTTAGCTTCTTGTATAAAGATACTTGTGTAACATTCTATTTAAATATTGATATATATAGAATTGACTATTAAATCATAGTATAAACTAGCCTAATATTTTGTTTATATTTTGCTTCTGTAGGTTGGAATGTTTGCTGAAATAGGACCACTTTCATGTTTTATATCTCATCATGTAAGTAGTATTATATTAAATTTTTTTCATTGTAAGAAAAAAATGATTTAAATTGTTCTTTATTGATCTTAATAGGTTTTGAACATATTATAAAGAGACAAAAAGAATTTATCTTTTATGTGCTTACCTGTATATTTAGTGATTTTAGATAACAGCCTTTCGAAGATAATTTGAATATTTAGTTTTAACCAAATATCATTGGAATTAAGTAATATATACAAGGAGTACATACAACAGTTTTATGATTTTTTATAATCTTTATAATAAATTTAGATTTAAAAAAAATCAAGTTTTTAA
>NW_014557686.1:0-774 GCF_001313825.1 Dinoponera quadriceps | reverse complement strand
TAAGAGTAAAAATATCTTAGAATTGATTGAAGAATACTCGCAAATTTTTTCAGAATTTTTGGAAATATTTTTTGATTTTTTGAAAAATCGGAAAATCAAAATTTTCAAAAAAATGTCTCCAAAAAATCTGAAAAAATTTAAGAGTATTCTACAATCAATTCTAAGACATTTTTATCCTTAAACAATTTTTATTTAAGCCTTTGGTATTCAAGGAAAAATTAATCAAGAAAAAATTGGTTTTTTTGGACTTTTTTGCATTATGGCTGCCATTTTGGGAAAAAAGCATAAATGTAAAAAAAAATTCCCTGTTAAACTTCAACAAATTAATGCACCGATGGTTGATTAAAACTCCATATATTTATGCATTTTATGCATGAAAAAAAATGAAATGATAACATTGAAAACGACAAATTTTTTGAGATTTATTGCATAAAAACCGCCATATTTAATTTTGTGGTCAAAATTTTGGGATTTTGAGTCCGGATTCTGATTCAGCACACCCAAAGACATAAAGAATCACACTTTAGACCCAGTTACTATTCAAGTTAAATACCTGAAATTCAGCTACAAAAACACAGTCTAAAATTGACCGTCTTGGTCGTTAATGGGTTAAATCATCTAAATCTTGAGGCTTGGTGGCATAAACTTTACTTTTCAGGTGTGACAGGCATGACTGTGCTGTCAAATTGCCTTCAATGAAGAAAGGGCCAACTGGTCTACCATTAAGAATACCAGCCCATACGTTAAGTTTTTGTGGATATTGCGTATGATTGT
>NW_014557685.1:0-433 GCF_001313825.1 Dinoponera quadriceps | reverse complement strand
AAACAAACGGCGGCGATTATATTTTGTAATCAAGGCAACGGCTTGTTTTTGCACACATATTTGTTCCTTCTTATTTTGTTTTACTTATTATTTTATTTTTTGCTCTGCGGCTCCACTCACTCTCGTTTGAAACCACAAACATCGCGGACGCGCGCTCCCGTCGGCTTTTTCGCTATCGACGACGTCGTTCCCTTCGTGCGCGAATTTATTTTGTTAAACCCATTAAAGTTTCTACATTTATTTCAAACGTCCCTGCATTATTGTGTACAAGTTCTTTCTTAAATAGCGGTAAACGCTAAACACCGTTTGCTTCAATGCAAGCAAGTACTTTTTTCTCGAAATTTTTGTTGCATGAAGAATTTCATCAACATGTAGAGAACGAATAGCGAGACGTATTCTACGAATCATATCATCTCTTGTCGCAGGGCGTTCG
>NW_014557684.1:0-1900 GCF_001313825.1 Dinoponera quadriceps | reverse complement strand
TAAAGGCTTTGGAGGCAGGTTATAGGTTTTCAACGTTATATCCTCGCCGAAATCTTCTTCTTCTTTTGTTACATTGTTTGCTCTACTACGCGTCAGCATGAAGTGAAGAATTTTATCGCGTTCAATCGGTCCATTTTGCACCTTGACTATATATGTTCAACCGTTTTGAATACATGCACTAGTTCGTCGACTACTTATGTGACAATAAGTTCCGCTAATTCCTCCGAAGTAAAGTGTATAGAACCCGTAGGAAAGATTTCAGTCTGTGCGTGGTCTCCGGGCAGGGATATATTTTGCGAATGTTTCTTTCATTTAACTCTTCAGTATTGTGATTTTTGGGTATTTGTGAATTATGAATATCTCCCTTGTTTGAATCCTCAGAGTCATGATCTTCTTCTTATAATCGTCGGATAAGCGCAGCATTCCGTGGATTATTTGGATTTAGTTTGTTTTTAGGATAAATTATTTCACAATTTTCTGACGGTGAGTCTATGGGATTTCTTGATAAAACATCCGCGTTTACATTTGTTTCACCGGTTTTATATATTACGTCGCAATCATATTCCGCTAGTTTTATTCTCCATCGAAGTATTTGCATGATCGCATCTTGAGCATTTTTAAACGACATTAAGGGTTTATCATCTGTTATTAGTGAAAATTCCTTCCGTACAGATACGTTCTAAAGTGTTTGACACAATTCACAATTGCTAAAATTTCTTTTTCATAAGTATCAAATTTCCTTTCATTATCGCTCAAGGTGCGAGATGCATAAGCTATGTGTCGATGCTTATTAATAATTCTTTGTGATAAAATTCCTCCTATTGCATTACCTGATGCGTCACTCGTTAGAATAAATGGTTTGAAAAATCTAGATATTCTAAGACTGGTTCTTTACATAACTCATTTTCAATACTTCGAATGATTGTTGTTGTGCTGTTTCCCATTGGAAAGGGACCTCATTCTTTAATAGTCATGTTAGAAGTCGAGCTAATTTTGAAAATTCAGGTATGAACTTTCCGTAATACCTAGCTAACACTATAAATTGTTTTATATTCCTTGGCGTTTTAGATGTTGGTAATTCGAGTAAAGCTTCGAGTTTTTTAGAATCTGGCTTAACGCCCCTCTTGCTAATTACGTGACTCAAATAATTGACTTTCTTGCGCAAAAATTGACATTTATTTGGTTGTAATTTTAAATTAGCATCTTTAAGTTGCGGCATTAGTTTTTCAAATTTGTTCTTGTGTTCTTTTAAAGAAGAAGCATACAATAAAATATCATCTAGTCAAATAAATACTTCTTGTCCATGTATTCCCTATAAAACTATATCCATTAATCTTTGAAACGTTGCAGGAGCGTTCTTTAATCCGAAAGCATTCGATTAAATTCATAATGTCCAAAAGATGCGGTAAAAGCTGTTTTGTAACTTTAGCGTGGATCCATTTCAATTTGGTAAAATCAGGAAGCTAAATTAAAGATCGAAAAATACTGAGTTCCACTGAGCTGATCGAGGGNTAAATAACGAATAAACTTCTCCAACAAATTTTATCATTTAGTGAGAGGAAATCCAAGACTATACGCCAACGTTTATTTGCCATGTACATCTGCACTTTTACACACTAGGAGTATTATATGGCGATTGAGGATGTCGGATAACACCACCGTCTAGAAGTTGTTGCACATATATATTTATTTTAATTTTATAAATTTGTGGAAATCTGTATACTAATACTATTTAGTATTTATTGGGTAGTCGTCTCTAGTCGGTATATGATGTTGCAGTACATGCGTTGCAGTCAATTTTTCCTCATTCAATTAAAAGCATTCTTGATGAACCTTTATTAAATTTAATAAATTGATTGTTTCTTCCGAAGTTAAATGTTCCAAATTAATTAAATTTAAT
>NW_014557683.1:3409-3657 GCF_001313825.1 Dinoponera quadriceps | reverse complement strand
TGAAACATTTTTCTTTAAAATGTCGCGTTTACGAAAAAATCGGGTAAGAGGGGTGGTCTGGGACATAAATATAAAAATATAAATATATAAATATAAAGAAATATATATTGGGTTGGCAAATAAGTTTGTTCGGTTTTTTTGCCTGGTATGAAATACAATTTATTTAATATATAAAATATGTACTAATTAATAATGTATTGACCATTCTTTTCTATGACTTCTTGCCATCTTTTTACCAATTTCATAAT
>NW_014557683.1:0-3144 GCF_001313825.1 Dinoponera quadriceps | reverse complement strand
AATTTCGTTAATTGGGAGCAATATACAGTTGAATCGATCGTCCTGCCTGATGGTAAGAGCTCATAATAAATGATACCTTTATAATCTTACCACACTGAGAGCATAATTTTCTTTGGGTGCAATTCTGCCTTCGAGGTTGTTTGTGGTGGTTCACTGCTGCTTCCCCATGATCTTTTACGTACTACGTTATCGTAGACGATCCACTTTTCATCTACCGTAACCAACCGCTTCAAAAATGGATCGTTTTCTTGGCGTTTCAGCAGCGCGTCGCAGATGGAAATGCGAGCGGTTAAGTTGGCCTCGGTCAATTCGTGCGGCACCCAAACATTGAGTCGAGAAACGTATCCCAACTGACGCAAATGGTTTTCTACACTTGTGTGGGATATATTAAGTGTCGTAGCAATCTCTCGTACTGTTTGCGATGGATTTTTGTCGACGGTATTCTTTATTACAGCTGAATCAATCTCTGCTGGACGACCAGAACGGGACGCGTCACTAACATCAAAATCTCCAGAACGGAATTTGGCAAACCTTTTTTGACATTCACGTTCTGTTAAAGCATCGTCCCCATACACATTACAAATCTTCTTATGAGCTTGCGCAGCTCGTTCGCCTTTTTTGAAATAAAAAAGTAAAATATGGCGAAAATGGACGTTCTTTTCTTCCATATTTACAACCGTGCAGTACGCACAATACTCTAGTATTAACCGGCGTATGTTTACAAATAGGTTAGGTGCAACGTCGCTTTTCAGCTGCGCAAGCGCGTTGTGCGATAGCGCTGTCGGAAAGAGATAGCAGAACGAGTAAACCTACTCCGATTAAAAAACCGAACGAACTTATTTGCCAACCCAATAATATAGTCAGTATTCTCGCGGCTGTAAAAACGAGAGAAGCATTTGAGGGATAATGAACCTCAATTGTAAAAAATGAAATATTTGCGTAATTATTATTGGCATAATTATTACATATATTATATTTCTTTCCTTTTTTATCCTTAAATATTATTTACGATTCTCGACTTGTGCGATACACCTGTATTTACTGTAATACATAATTAGTCACGGAAAGGTGGTAACATTTTGTATTTTGGAATACATTTCGTTTCTAATGTTTTTTAGTAATTCTCAGAAGATATATTTTCTTATTGGATACGAGATGCGTTGCAAAATTTATCGAAGAAATGCGTCGTAACTTTATTATGACTAACCACATACGTCCATTCGTGTTGTTATATACCGTTAACATGATAAATGCAATAAATTTGTTATAGTTTCGTTTAATTTACTTCTTTCATTAAAAACACATTTGTATCCACTCTTTGTGTACCAGTATCTGCCAGAAAATAATATAGCCAAGATTAAATGAAATTATCCGACCATTCGCGCCAGTTTAGACGTGAGAGAAACGAGTCGCTTACCTTCTTCTGCAGAAATGCAGAAATGCAGAAGAAGGTAAGCGACTCGTTTCTCTCACGTCTAAACTGGCGCGAATGGTCGGATAATTTCATTTAATCTTGGCTACATTATTTTCTGGCAACTGTGCTGTAAGTTGCAACTGTGTCGTAAGTCGCTTGCATGATTTGCCGCAAAAACGCGACAACCACAAAAATGCGAGTTGCGATCGAAGTCATTGCTATCGACATTACGAAGATTATTGTGAGACTGTCAGTTCATAGGGAAAGGAAATATCCAATCGTATTTAATAGTTTCACTATTACAATAACATCAATTTTATCATCAGACATTTCGGTCCGTTAAAATTGATTAACTTCGTGCATCTAAAATTGTGGCGGTGTGTAAATCTTCAAAGTATTTACGTAAATTATTACACGCAAATTAAATCATCAGATAATAGCGAATGGAATCAATGGTACAACAATTAAATGCTTTCAAATCAGACCGTACGGATATATAATTGTGATTAATTATTAATTAATTTACATTCTCTTTTATGATTACCGCGATTTGATTATTCGAAGAAAATTTCATCGGTCTTGTATACTTCGCGGATACTTCGATTGTTTTTCCTCCAAATATGCAAAGAGAATTCATAAAATCTTTCTGTTTGCTTAAAATGTTGCAAGATTATATTGGAATTATTTTAAGTGTGTATTATTAATGAGGTATTGCACATAAAAGATAAACAGTTCCCCGCATGTCCACGTTGCAATATTATTATGAGTTCGCGCAAATAAAGCGCATTCAATTATGTAAGCGATAACTTTCAATTCTTTTTCTTCCATTGACGCTACAACCCCTTATAGAGGCCTAAGTCTACCTCCCTCTCTCATACGAGGTCTGTTCAAAAAGTATCGCGAATTTTGAATTTCCGTGGGTTACGTATATTCGATTTTCGATTTTTTTGTGGTGTTATGTTGGTACTCATGTCCCTCNTTGACAGCTGTTTTGCTTGGACGTGTTTTGGCTCGTCTTTAATTTTTGCCTATTCCAAAAAATGGATCAAAGAATCTGTATCAAATTTTGTGTGAAAAACAAAATTAAGTGCGCGGACGCATTCCGAATGTTGACTGTGGCATATGGTAAAGCTACCTTGGACCGAAGCAACGTTTATCGGTGGTACAAAATGTTCTCAGAGGGCCAAGGACAAGGCTTCACTACAAAAACTTGCCTCCTCCATCTGGGAGCAGATTTGGGGACGGTTTGTGACTTTCGGCAATATTAGTGCCGGAGTATTAGATATGTTGCTTATCATACGCTTAATTAAATTAATATTAGACACTATCATATATGGCTTCGCCCTACACTCAGTGTATGGGTATTCCGATAATCTTATTGGATCTTTCTGGGACTCACTCACACAATTATTAATTATACTCGGCGGGAAGAAAACTACCAAACCCCCCGAGGATTCTAATGAATCACAACCACTCAGCAGTAATTCCGACAGATTGATTGCTTCCCGCAATCACTGTTCCAGTAACTTCATCTGACGCGATCAACTTTCAGAATCTCTGTGCCGCTCTTCCACAAGAAAAGAATACACCCGTAGCAACTCTCCCACAAGAGGAGAACGCTCCAGTATACACTCTCCTTCAAGAGGAGAAACATTCATACACCTTTGGACTTAAATCGTAATTGACAGCTGTTTTGCTTGGACGTGTTTTGGCTCGTCTTTAATTTTTGC
>NW_014557682.1:6444-7626 GCF_001313825.1 Dinoponera quadriceps | reverse complement strand
CAAAAAGAAACTCGATGTTTGGGTGCCACACCAATTAACACAAAGAAACTTGATGGATCCATCTGCGAAGCATTGGCTAAACGGAATGAAATTAACCCAATTCTAAAACGGATGGTGACTGGGGATGAGAAATGGGTCACATACGACAAATTTGTGCGAAAACGATCTTGGTCAAAGAGCAGTGAAGCAGCTCAAACGGTGGCCAAACCAGGACTAACGGCCAGGAAGGTTCTGCTGCGCATTTGGTGGGACTGGAAAGTAATCATTTATTATGAGTTGCTTCCATATCGCCAAACACTAAATTCGATTCTCTACTGTCAACAACTGGACCGTTTGAAGCTAGCGATTGAGAAACGGCCAGAATTGGCCAAAAGGAGAGGTATTGTGTTTTATCAGGACAACGCCAGGCCACACATATCTATAGTGACTTGCCAGAAACTCCGGGAACTTGGTTGGGAAGTTTTGATGCACCCACCATATAGTCCGGCACCAAGCGATTACCATGTTTTTCTTGCGTTGCAAAACTTCCTTAGTGATAAGAAATTGGCATCAAGAGAAGATTGTGAAAATCGATTACTAGAGTTTTTCGCTAATAGGGACCAAGATTTCTATGAGAGAGGCATTATGAAGTTACCTTTAAAATGGCAAAAAATTATAAAACAATCGGTGCATATTTGACCCAAATCGGACAATCCGAAATATGTTAAATAAAGTCTGGAAGTTCACTTAAAAGTAATGGATTTCTTTTTCCCCAACCTAATATTATGGTCAAAATACTTACGCCGCCTAGTACAACTAACATCATCTCATTATTTATTGGGTTGACAAATAAATTCGTTCGGTTTTTTGACTGGTATAAAATACAATTTATTTAATATACAAAATATATACTAATCAATAATGTATTGACTATTTTTTTCTATGACTTCTTACCATCTTTTTACCAATTTCATAATCCCACATTTATAAAACGTCTGAGGTTTACCGGCAAAAAACTGATCAAGTTGGGTTTTAACAGCTTCATTATTAGCAAAGTTTTCCCGTTCAGAGAATTTTCAGCGACCGGAACAAATGATAATCAGAAGGTGCCGGCGAATAAGGAGGGTGAGGCAAAACATCCCAGCCAAGCCTTAACAATTTGTTCCGAGTAGTTAATGAAGTATGGGGTCTGGCATTGTCGTG
>NW_014557682.1:5526-6247 GCF_001313825.1 Dinoponera quadriceps | reverse complement strand
GTCTTCGATTTTTGCCTATTCCAAAAAATGGATCAAAGAATCTAACAAAATTAAGTGCGCGGACGCATTCCGAATGTTGACTGTGGCATATGGTGAAGTTACCATGGATCGAAGCAACGTTTATCGGTGGTACAAACTGTTTTCAGAGGGCCGAGAAAATGTGAACGACGAAGAGCGTGCCGGAGGACACCCGAGCACGTCAACAACAGACAAAAACATTGATGAAGTGAAAAAAATAGTATTGGCCAATCGTCGAATCACCGTTAGAGAAGTTGCTGAGGACCTAAATATATCGATTGGCTAGTGCCATTCGATTTTTACTAATGATTTGGGCATGAGACGTGTCGCCGCGAAATTCGAACCAACGCCTCTGCTCACATATCGTTGCTTGTGAGCGAATTTTTGGCCAAAAACAACACACTAATGATGCCGCAGCCACCGTATTCTCCAGGCCCCCTGTGGCTTTTTCTTGTTCCCGAAACGGAAGAGGCACATGAAAGGACGACGCTACGCTACGATTGAGGAGATAAAGACGGCATTGAAGAATGAGTTGAACAAAATTACAAAAAATGATTTTTTGAAGTGCTTCGAGGATTGGAAAAAACGTTGGCACAAGTGTATAATATCTGATGGGGATTACTTTGAAGGAGACAAAATAGATATTCAAGAATAAAAAAATAATTTTTGAAAAAACACAAAATTCGCGATACCTTTTGAACAG
>NW_014557682.1:4766-5341 GCF_001313825.1 Dinoponera quadriceps | reverse complement strand
AGGCACATGAAAGGACGATGCTACGCTACGATTGAGGAGATAAAGACGGCATCGAAGGAGGAGCTGAACAAGATCACAAAAAATGATTTTTTGAAGTGCTTCGAGGATTGGAAAAAACGTTGGCACAAGTGTATAATATCTGATGGGGATTACTTTGAAGGAGACAAAATAGATATTCAAGAATAAAAAAATAATTTTTGAAAAAACACAAAATTCGCGATACCTTTTGAACAGACCTCGTATATATAATATCTCCACAAAAGTACGAGACACCATTTTTTCTGAAAAAGAAAAAAAATATCACACATATATATAAACTTTTTTATTTCTTATTATTATTTTTTNATATATATATATATATATCACTCATATATGAATAGAAATATTAATAACTGTTTAACTATACAAGGTGTGTTCATAAAATAACGGGAATTTGTAAATTTCGCGGGTTTGGAGAGTCGATTCGTTAAAATTTTTTATTATTATGTTGGTATACATGCCCATGAAGGTTTGGCAAATAAGTTTGTTCGGTTTTTTAATCAGAGTAGGTTTACTCCGTAGGGTTACTCGTTCTG
>NW_014557682.1:0-4592 GCF_001313825.1 Dinoponera quadriceps | reverse complement strand
TTTTTATTTCTTATTATTATTTTTTTATTTTATACATACCTCTCTCTCAATTATCGAGAAATTGAAATTGTTGTTGATTTTCACGAACAACTCCGGGTATCGCTCTCAATTCATCGGCTATCTGATCCGTTATATTCCTCATGAGCAATTTCTTACGCTCACTGCCCGAACTTAGGAATTGAGTTCTTATTTTTGCATACTTCCACCAAGTGCGAGGCTCCCGTCCTAAGATATCTTTGGTGTCGTAAGTTTGCAGACGAACAAGCTCAGTGCCCCTCTCGCCCGGTGATTTCACCGTGGGCACGCGCCGATCCTCCACCTTCACGATATATTATTGCACGCAATCGCGCGTAATCTCGCGACAATCATTAAACAATGCGTCAAATCCACCACTTTCTCCCTCTTCAACGATCTCCATTATTCCCACTTTTTTTCTTCCTCGACAACTCTCTTATCCGTCATCGTCGCCGGCACTTTCGTACCGGCATTATTATTATCGACTCGATTGGCAGCAGCAGCGGTCTCCATTATATTCGATACATACTCCTCGTAATAATGAATCCAATTGCAGAAACTCTCCTCCGAGAGAATCCCGTTGGTGTAAGAAGCTAAATATAATTTTCGCGGCGTATTCTCGCGTATAAACTTTATCATGTCGTCGACGCTACAAGGAGCGTTGCGCGAAGGTCCGCCGGACAGCCACAATTCGTGCAGATCCACGAGCACGTCGCACAAAGCAGCCGCTTCGTTTTTTTTGCATTGATCCGCATTCGCAATGTCTCGAACGGCGTTAATTTTTGACTGGCTGCACACGGCGGCCGTCATCAGTCGAATATTACGCAACGGTGTGATTTCCGACGACCATAATTCGCGCAACAATTCGAGAGGAGTGAACGGCATTACTCCCTCCTCCTCCTCCCCCTCCTCCTCCTCCTCTTCCACCAACTCTTCGTTATTTTTAACAGTATCTCCTTCTTCATCATCGTCATCATCGATTGTCACTATTACATCATCCTTCCTCTGTTTTTTTCTCTTTCTTTCATTCGTATGATCATCCTCCTTCACATCGTCGTTAAACTCGATCGATCGCAATACTCTCTCAACATCGGCTCGTTGCCGCTGTTCCTGAGAAACGACGCATCGCTGCGTATCGATATCTCTTCTTCATATATTTGTTACGCGACAATTCAATTGACTCGCTACTCTCCATCGTTCTCTCTCTCTTTCACGTATCAACACTCCCTCAGTTTACAAACACAAAATATTATACACGTCAATCCGACGAAAAAAACGAGATACTTCTATTCACTCCGACGGAAAAATTAGAAATATATACCCCTTTACCCGGAAAAACAGAAACGGATTATCTATTTTCTGTCTCTCTCTCTCGCAAACAGAAAACGTCTTTCCCGCAAAAAACACACATCGATCGTTATATATGTACAAAACCGCCCGTCCTGCGGAAAAACAATTTCCTCTTCTATTTAAAATACGCACAATGTTCCCCAACAAAGACTTTTTCTTTCACATATCGCATATCTCGCGGTTATGTAACATCGCGGCGTCGAGATATCGCGCGAGCGGCANCCCTTTACCCGGAAAAACAGAAACGGATTATCTATTTTCTGTCTCTCTCTCTCGCAAACAGAAAACGTCTTTCCCGCAAAAAACACACATCGATCGTTATATATGTACAAAACCGCCCGTCCTGCGGAAAAACAATTTCCTCTTCTATTTAAAATACGCACAATGTTCCCCAACAAAGACTTTTTCTTTCACATATCGCATATCTCGCGGTTATGTAACATCGCGGCGTCGAGATATCGCGCGAGCGGCATCATCCGCACCCCGCGGATAAACCACCGGCTCACCGTCTCCTCAGTCACGATACGCGCGTCATCGGACGCGCGTGTGTGTGCGAAGATGTACGCGTGAGTGTGTCGCGGAGCGACACGGACGACATCTCGCGGAGTGAAACCGAACCCGGTGACGAGCGGGGTGCGGGGAGCGGAGCGGATACCGTTATATTCCTCGCTCCCCGCACCTCGCACGATGCCCTTGGGATGGGACAAATCTCTCTCACCTACTGAAATATCCCCGTCGAGACTCGCCGCGCTGCGGCCTGCGGTTCCGCTGCGGAATCGCGAAAAACCGAACGACTTTACCTCCGGCGGGCGCTGAGGCGCTCAGAGACTAAGTCCGATCGCGTCGTGTTGCTTTCGACGACGTTACATCCGCCCGAAGGCTTCCCTGACGACCTGGACAACCGAGCACGTGGGTAAATGGAAAACTTCCAGGGAAACTTCCCCGTCGAGTCTCGCCGCGCTGCGGCCATCGGTTCCGCTGAGGAATCGCGAAAACCCGGACATAGTTACCTCCGGTGGGCGCTGAGTTACTCTGAGACCAAGTCCGATCGCGGCGTAATGCATTCGACGACGTTACCTCCGGCCGTGGATTTACCTGACAACATGGACAACCGACCCCGTGGGTCGACGGGTAACCTCCGGGGAAACATCCCCGTCGAGTTTCTCCGCGTTGCGGCCTGCTGTTCCGCTGCGGAATCGCGAGAACCGGGACGACGTTACCTCCGGCTGTCGCTGAGGCGCCAGAAACTAAGTCCGATCGCGGCGTTTTGCTTTCGACGACGTTACCTCCGGCCGAGGGTTTCCCTGACAACCTGGACAACCGACTACGTGGGTCGACGGGGAACCTCCGGGGAAACATCCCCATCGAGTCTCGCCGCGCTGCGGCCTGCGGTTCCGCTGCGGAATCGCGAAAACCGAGACGACGTTACCTCCGGTGGGCGCTCTGTCACTCAGAGCCTAAGTCCGATCGCGGCGTGTTGCTTTCGACGACGTTACCTCCGGCCGAGGGATTCCCTTACGACCTAGACAACCAACCACGTGGGTCGACAGGGAACCTCTGGGGAAACATCCTCGTCGAGTCTCTCCGCGCTGCGGCCTTCGGTTCCGCTGCGAAATCGCGAAATCCCGGACGACGTTACGTCCGGCGGACGCTGAGGCGCTCAGAGACCAAGCCCGACCGTGGCGTGTAATTTCGACGACGTTACATCTTGCCGAGGGGTTACCTGACGATATGGACCAACGAACATGTCGGTCGACGGGGTATCTCCTGGGAAACATCCCCGTCGAATCTCGCCACGCTGCGGCCTGCAGTTTCGCTGCGGAATCGCAAAAACCGGGACGACATTACCTCCGGCGGTGGCTGAGGCGCTCGAAGACTATGTCCGATCGCGGCGTGTTGCTTTCTATCATGTGTTTTAATAAGATAATAAAATAATATTATCAAAATTTTCCCATTTTTATCAAAAAATACACGCAAATGATTTACTAACAGCGCGCCGCGTCCAGTTCGCGCCGTTGCGCGTCGATGTTAACGAATGAACGTTGTTATTTACCTATTGCGAGTTATCAACTTTTTTTTCACTCATTTATTCGAAATTGAATAAGAAATCGAAATATGTAAACATTATTGTCGTAACTGATTGAGAAGTACATGTAATTTCTAATTGTTTATAACTTTTATGAATTTGTTTAACCAATTACATGCTACATAGAACTATGTTTTGTTTTAATAACAATAAAATAATATCAAAATTTTCCCATTTTCATCAAAAAATACACGCAAATGATTTACTAACAGCGCGCCGCGTCCAATTAGCGCCGCTGCTCGTCGATGTTAACGAATGAACGTTGTTATTTACCTATTGCGAGTTACCAACTTTTTTTTCACTCATTTATTCGAAATTGAATAAGGAATCGAAATATGTAAACATTATTGTCGTAACTGATTGAGAAGTACATGTAATTTCTAATTGTTTATAACTTTTATGAATTTGTTCTAAGCCCTGGTTACAGGCTACCACAGGTTACAGAAGTCAATCGTAAGACATTCATCAATCTAAAACACAACGTGATACAACTCGACATTTCTGATTGGTCTCGTTCATTCTAGGGATGTTTCAATACACAATTCATTACTCACATTAATTTAGTGTTTTTCGTACAAAGTAGCTCACGGTGAATCAGATTCCACCACATTTTTTTTCCGCGTAACATATTTGCGTCCGCGTTGCTTCGAAATAGCATTGCTTCTATCACCGAAAGTAACTAAAATCCAGAATCATTCTCTGAAGCGTGTTGTATGATGGAAATCTATCGCGTTGTACGCTCGAAATATGTTTCCACTGCCCTGAACGCTTTGCGAACATTTTTACATGTACGATTATTTTTTCGATAATGATAAATCCAAATTTCGTTGACATCGACGAATTTTTTTTATTAGTGACAATATTATTTCTCCGGTATGACTTTTATATACACGGTGACCCATTTTAATCGACAAACGGAGATATCTCCGAAACTACGCGACCTACGAAAAAAATGTTCGGATAAAAATTGTCAAGGACAGTGGGGTTCATCTACTTGTGCTAATGACCTTGACCTTGAGGTCAGTTTTCAAGGTCATTTCAAGTTCAAGGTCACATTTTAAAATGAAACTCCCTATTTTTAATGCCAGATTTGGAAAGAGCGGGAAATTTTACATCCAGATATGTATCAAAGTATAAGGTT
>NW_014557681.1:808-1496 GCF_001313825.1 Dinoponera quadriceps | reverse complement strand
TGGACAAAAAATGACTTAATAGGCTTACAACGGAGGAAAGGGTGAGCGGTAAATCAGTTTAGATAATCAAGATGACGTTATCGTAATTTTTTATCTGGGCCATTTCAACTGCTCGAAAGGATGAGTCTAAATTAAATAAAGATAAGGAAGGTAAGAAAGGATAGGAAATTTGTCTAATGAGAAAATAATGACGTGACATTATGGACAAAAACGTTGTTTTGAAGAATTCATAACATATTGGTACGTATACAATTAATAATATATAACAATATTATCATTTTACTGCCATGCTAGAACTTAATCTGGTTTCCGTTATTCAAGTGGGGTCCGGATAAATTGTTGAATCCGGCCTGTAATAAGAAATGTAACACATTGTTCATCAGGCTCTGGTTAAATCGCCTATAATCCGAATAACTTGATTAGGTACGCATTCGTGTCGGATTGAGTTTCCATAATGACATCATCGCTGGATATGATTTCGATTAAGTTTCCATAATAATGTTATAGTTGGATAAAATTAGGGCTTCTACGCAGAGGAAAACATTGTTGTACTGCGAAAAAAGCAATTACTCAGCTTATTCTTCTTTTTTTCAGTAACGGTTATCTTGAACAAAAAGTACTTCTTTGATAATATTATTAAAATATACTTATCATAAATATTAGAAAAACTCTTAATTAAGGTTAATAG
>NW_014557681.1:0-400 GCF_001313825.1 Dinoponera quadriceps | reverse complement strand
TTCTATAACTGTTGTCTCGCAGCAGTCAGGTACCTCAGTAACAAGAAAGCTCAAGTACCTCAGTAACTTAGCCAAGAGTTTTAGTGCACAACCGGTCGCCTTCAACCCTTGTCTAAATCACCTAATGAAAAAGAAAGGTTGCAGATAAAAACTATTTTTCTTTTGAAACTGCTTTCACTTTCCATTTTTAATAGTCTGCAACAATGGACGTTAGAAAATTCATATGTCATATGTCATATGTATGTACACATGTATTTGACAGTATATACATGCCTTAGTCGTAATTCAATTTTATATAACATATATACATTTTTGTATTTGTTATAAATTCTTAAAACTTATTTACTAAAGTGTAAATGGATGCAAAGTATGTATAACGCCTTGATTACAGTTATACTTA
>NW_014557680.1:5701-37007 GCF_001313825.1 Dinoponera quadriceps | reverse complement strand
CCCTCTATTGGAAAAATAATGGATTACTTTTTACTAGACCTAATATTTGTGAAGCAGATGAATTTCGGGCAAGAGCTATTGTAAAATGGATAGAATTACGATGGCTTGCCGCTAAACGTGCTGTATGTTTCCCAACGCGTTAGTCACCCTATCCGCCTTCACTTAAGATACGTAGTTTTATTACATCCCGGGAACAATGAATTCCTTTTTTCTATAATTAAGATGATCTTGCCGCCTCTACGTAAGGCACGTAGTTGTTTCATCCTGAGTACCTTGAGAGCAGCGAATTCTTTTTTTTTATGATCGTGAAACAAACGGATTTGGGCAAGCGCTGTTGTGAAAAGATATGATTATATGCCGCCAAATGCGTCATGAGTTTCCCAACGCGTTCTTGATCTTATCCGCCTTCATACATGGTCAGTCGGACTCAGGCCCTTTGATGGGATTAGGCTCTTAGGATCATTTATGACGCCCCGATAATATTAGAAATTTTTCAGAGTGTCCGATTTCTAATCTTCCATATCCGTTTCCTGTTTTCCACGAAAATTCCTCTCATTGGTGATCGTCATCCGCCACCCCCAAAAATCTTTCCTATAAAAACCTTACTCTCTGGCCACTCTACAGTCATTTTCACTTCGCCTTCTGCTGCTGAACAACTCGCTGTCCAAATCGGGATCTCTCCAGAGTCAGTATCAGTCAGTCAGCCAGTCAGTATCAGTCAGGCAGCCGGTCAGTGTCAGTCAGTCAGTCAGTGTAAATCAGTCAGTCAGTCAATCAGTCATTTTTCTTCTTCTTCTTCTGCTGAGTATCAACGAACCCATGTTCTACGTACTATTCACCACGGTCAATTCACCTAAATCGTAAGTCTCTATTTCATATTTAAACATGACTTTTAATCGTTTCAATCCAATCTCCAATCCCACTTCACTCCTTAAAACACACATATATTGCATAATTATTATCTTCCTTGTATTATATAATGATGTTTTTCTCGCCATACCGATACGTTAAACATTCTTGTCACGTTAAATCCGATTGTATTAGATTAAGTTACACGGATTACTTTTTTACTTAAACTTACTTCAATCTTCATCTTTTATTTGCATTATTCCAATAATGATGATTTATAAAAGTTTGTTTAATGTTAACCCATATATCTCATTGTTTAATTTTACCTAACTGTTTCATCTTCATCTATTAAATATTGTATCTTTGACTTCTCTCATCAATTTATCACTATTATTAATCCATGTAAGAACCAAATTATGTTATTAGTATAATTAATAAACTGTTTTATTCAAAATACCCTAAATTTAACCAAGTTGTTACAATTATTCATTCATTTTCTTTCAATTACTTAAATCTGAATTGCCCTTCAACACTCTCATATGGTCCTATCCTAGGTAAAGAGATTAAATTCTTTGATCTAAATAAAGGACCACCTAACATACGTTCTGCGATCGGAGTAAATGGACCTCTCCGGACTTTGACCTGATCCGCAGACCTGCTAGTACGTTTAGGTCTCGCGAGTGTGCGAGTATGCGATGTTTGTTGCATACATCCTCTTTCAAGACGTAACAATTGACTGCTCTCACTAATTGATGTGTTTTCTGAACAGTCATTATTTCAGTCCACTTCTATAAAGCCCAGACTACTGACTATGAAAGTCGATCTGAGCGGCGATTATGACTCTTAAAGGGCCTATCGTAGTGAAGCGTCATGTAACTAATCTATTATCTGTAATCGGTCCATTAAGAGTTGGCATCGTAATCGGCATTTGGGTCGGTTTCTATAGTCGACAATTTAATACGGGCTTAAAGTGGATTGATTAATTGAAATAAACGGTCTGTTCTTTTTAGTTGCACTGCTGAACTGGTACAATAAGTTAGAATGAAACAAATATATTTTGTCTCGCTCTAACTTATTGTGCCAGTTCAACAGTGTAGCTAAAGAAAACAAACCAAAAGAGACAAAACCGAAATTTGTTGATTCGTTGAAATCTAATATCCAATTCTTAGTTTGATACGGGCTTAATGCATTGGTTCATATTATTTCATTCATTTTATCGAAAAGTGAATTTAGAATATGGGCCATAACATCATTTCAGATAATATTTAGATGAGATAACGTTTTTTATCTAAGATGAAAATGAATATATTTTGTATTTCTTCCATCTAGATATAGATAAAGATAATCTATTCATTCATCTGGACGATTATTTAGATACCACGACCTTATCGAGATAATGACAAATACTGGCAACCTTCTATTCTTTCTCTCTTTCAAGCCCTTCTCTCTCTCTTTTTGTTTCTCCCTCTGTCTCTCTCATGGATTTTAACATTCGAGAATGTTCTTCAAGCAGTTATTCAACGATACAGCCGAACGATGTTAATTTGCGTCGGACTTACAATTACCGGGCGCGATATTAACGCGATATTAACGCAGGCTTTCCGGACTCGCTATAATTATAGACATTATGTCGTTCTCACCTTGGTCGCCGCTGTCATTCACGAACGCCTCGTCGGCTTTTCTCCCGGCATTTCATTTAAACTGTCCTCGACGGCGACTGGTACGACGACGACAACGAAGACAACACCAACGACGACGACAACGACGGCGGCGGCGACGATGGCGGTAGCGGTGGTAGCGTCGGGAACAAATTTGTTCGTGTATATTGGTGTACTTATCTGCTCGCGTAGCCAGGCGGGCCCGGTAATCCCGGATAATAGCCTGCAAGTGTACAACGAGAGCGCGCTCGCGCGCGCGTGTTCGCTCATAAGAAACACCTGGATGAAAGTCTCGTCGGTCTCTCTCTACCGTTTGTTGTTAGAGCGGAAATTTCTGTTCGCCGTACTTGAACGAATCGAAGTTCGATTACGCGATTAAAGCTTTTTACGGTTTACGTGTAGCGGTTGTCTACGACGTCTAATTGCGGATAATATATCGGTACGACGTCACCCTTCCGCAATGCCCTACAACAGAATATGTATTTTTCGCGCTTTCGTCCGCGCTTGCGCACATAGACTTTTTGATCAATTCAGATTTAATTTTTAATTAATGTAAATTTCCTTGGACGCTATCCTTTGTAACTTGCTTGAATTAAAACTGCATTAACACAGAGTGTAGTTCGAATTAAATGAAGTATTAGCTTCCGTTAGCTATATTTATTTCCGCATTGAAATTTGTGACACGCCCACATGCAATCGTTAAATTTAATCTATATAAAATAAATCTGGTGTGTACACCTAATTTAATACGTTGAATGCCACGCTGATTCTCATTGATCGCACAAACATATAACTGATGATTTAACATTAATCATTAAAGGTATAATAAACAAATATAATTCAGGGTTCATGTATTTACTATCTCAATTCATTGGTTTTTTTATCGGCGATACAGCCTATTTTACAGAAGCGATTAATTATATTTATACGCAACTTAACAATACTCAGTAATATCACAAGGCCGGTCACCGATGACCCCCAACATTGGCATTCAACCTGTTAGAAATTTTCAAAGGTAATACCATTTGTATATTTTTACTCTCGTTAGTGATTTTTTGGTACTCGTCAAATTCGAAACAAATATTTTAAATTATTTTATATTTCGTTCATTTATGATTGATTCCTTTAGATACCCACGAGTACGTAGTCTGAAAATGTAAATTATTGGGAATACAAATTAGTTCGGTCCGTTTTCAAAAGATGGCTCTCGCTGTTGTAAATGTTTCATAGTGACAGCTGATTTCGGTGGTTTCAGAGAGGTTAGGCATCTGTCAATAATATTCAGTTTATATCGCTTTGAGTTTTATACAAAATACCTGTCTTTTACTGCGTTGCATATGTCAAATTTTGTGTTAACTAAGCAGCATTTGCGGGAGGTTTTACCAGGTGTAGAAGTTTGAAACCGGAATTTTTTTGTAAAAATTACACGTCTGTTGTTTGAAAATGATAAAAAATATTTTATTCAAAATAATGTCCATTGCTATTTATACATTTTTCCCACCTCTCCGGCAGTTTATGAATGCCACGCCAAAAAAACATTTTTTCTTTTGAAGCGAACCAGCTATCGAGCCATTTTCGTACATTTTCATACGAATTGAAGCATTGTTCAGCGAGAGCGTGTTCCATTGATGCGAATAGATGATAATCGGACGGAGCCAAGTCTGGAGAATAAGCCGCATGCGTTAGTATTTCCCTACTGAACGCCTCGATCGTTTCCCTGACCTGTTTTGCCNCGATGGACTTTCTTTTGTATCTGCCGAGCAGCATTTCACAAGTGGTTTTTCGATTTTCTTGCTGTCTTTCATTCAATTCATGCGGAACCCATTTTCCCACTTTCTGAATCTTTCCCATGGCTTTCAAACGAATTGAGACAGCTTTCTGCGTCACATTCAATTCATCCGCGAGTTCTTGTTGAATTTGAGTATCATCTTCATCCAATAAAGCTTGCAATTCGTTGTCTGCGAACTTTTTCGCTGGTTTCCCACGCTCTTCGTTTCTCACGTCAAAACCACCACTTTCGAATTTTTTCAACCACTCGAAACACTGTGTTTTACCAAGAGCATGTTCACCGTAAGCTTCGACAAGCATTCGATGCGCAGCAGTTTTCTTCAAATGATAACAAAAAACCAATGCTGTCCGCAAATCGTAGTTCGTAGGCACAAAACTCGCCATGTTTAAGGTTATAGAAAAATATACCGGTGTATGGAACTTGGATTGTTGTGTGTTGAAAATCTTCGTCAGCTGTTAGAAGGAGATGATGGCGCTGCAGAAGCGGTCTTACGGTTCCTAAACTGATGGCTAGCACCATCTATAGCGAAATTCCGGTTTCATACTTCTAAACCTGGTAGTTTTCTGCTTTAATTGGAAGAAAAGTGCAGCTGAAGCGCATCGAATGCTTGTAGAAGTTTATGGTAACAATGCTCCAACTGATAAATCACGTAGGGAATGGTTTCGACGTTTCAAGAATGGTGATTTCAGCGTTGAAGACAAGCCTCGCTCTGGACAGCCAAAAAAATTCGAAAAGAAAGAATTGCGATTCCAACCTGGCGATTCCATTACAGGCCATCGGTATAGGCTACAATTGATTCGTTTGAGCCGTGCATTACGAGAAAAACGGTTACGAGTAAAGACATGACAAAGTTATTCTTCTGCATGATAACGCTCGGCCTCATGTCGCAAAAGTCGTAAAAAATTATTTGGAAACGCTCAAGTGGGATATTTTACCGCACCCGCCGTATTCGCCGAACATTGCTCCTTCTGATTACTGGTTGTTCCAACGGATGCAGCACGATTTGGCAGGTCACCGGTTCACTTCTTTCGCAGAAATCGAAAATTGGCTCCTAACTTGGATCGCCTCAAAAGACGAGATATTTTTTTGAGATGGAATTCGAAAATTGCCTGAGAAGTGGGAAAAAGTAGTAGCCAGCGATGGACAATACTTTGATTAATCTGTTCATTCATTTTGTTCTGAAATAAATGCATTTTTGACCACAAAAAACAGACCGAACTAATTTGTACTCCCAATAGATACAAATAACTTTACAAGATCAATTGACATGAGATTTGGACGGTGAAATTACTGCTCAATTGAAACACGCCGAAGCTTGACACAAACTTACGAGATATATTAATAGCGACTAGCGAATAGATTTATACTACGTGAACGCATTCCAAAGTACTCCGTATATTTCTATAAAAAATAAGAAAATAACGTCGACCTCTGAGGTAATTTATATAACGGACATGCTGCAAATGTGCATGCACGCTAAACGAATTTTATCGAGCTCGTTTTCTGATCGCCCGCGGCGTTTAAAGAAAGAAGCCAACACGTTCGCTTGCCGTAGCTCGCTTTCCCATCCGTACGTGGACACAGAGCGAAACACCTTGGAACTTTTTACCGGGTGTTCTGGCTATTCCCCCCCCCCNCCCCCCCCCCCCAACCCGGAAACGATGTTGAGGAACCTTCGTGATGGAGTAACGAAGCATTTCCGCTTGTCCCGAGGCGTCGTATGAGGGAGGCGGTAGCGGTGGCTCAAAGAGAAAAGGGTTCCAGACGTTTCACGGCATACGATGGCTGTACGCTGCCGCTGCGCGGGTCGCGTGAAATTTTAATTTCCAATCTGCTAAAATTGCGACGCTGCCGCGGAAATGGTGCAATACGGGGAGATCCCGCTTCCTACCTTCTTTCCTTCCTTCTTTCCTTCTTTTCTTCCGTGGGAACGGACGCACGACGAACACACGATCGGGCCCGCATTCCGCGCTCTGAGGGAAAGCAGAACCCCGCGAACTCGTTCCCGCCGCGTTTCGCCGCGGCCGCGATGCGGAAGCCCTGAAAAATTTACGGATCGTCCGTTCTCGTGAGTGAGCAAGCGAACTGGAAGCGCACTGCTCAAAGGATACGCAGGAATTTACGGCGCCCTCTGATCACGAGGACGACAGCTATTTTCTTGTCGCGCACCTGCCGCTGCGTCTGCGAGATTCCGTGACGTCGACAAGTGACGAAAATTGAAGCGTCGGCTTGAACGATACTTTAAAAAATCATCCCGTCGAGTCAGTTATCACATGGAAAAGAGGTAATTTGTTCATTCCACCTGTCGCAAGCTCTTAATTTGCAGCATTAACGTATCGGCAATTATCGGAAATGCAAAGTTTTCTCTTAAATCCTTCTTATAAAATATATCAGGATTCCAAGTTTTATATGGTATGGCAATAATAATGTTAATAATAGTATTACTTGCAATTATTGACTGCTTAGAGCGAACCCTTTGAAACCATGTGAAAAGCGTGCGTTACAGTGGTACAATACGGGACACAAGTGAACCTGCGGTAAATAAGCAAGACCGAAAGAAGTACAAAAGCGTGAAATGTACGACAAGAGTTCGTAGCTTGTGTACAGAACAATAAAACTGACAGAAGATTTGGTTTAAAAGAAAGGGAAAATATGCGTAAGACAGAGAGACGCAGACGGAGAGAAAAAGATTCCACGCCAGGCGGCTAATGGATTTGGGAGAATCCCGTACGCGAGGATATTCGGCAGTCTCTCTCTCTCTCTCTCTCTCTCTCTCTCATTCTTCCTCTTTTCCATGTGAAACACACTCGAGGATTCCAGTTGAAATTGTAACAATCCGGGTTGAAATTTCCTTTCCGCCGCGACGCGAGTGTAACGTACAGCGGCTTTTACATCGGAAAAGCGATTATCGCAATTAGCGGATTAAAGTACTCGGCGAATTGAATTTTTCGCTCCACCGACGGCGGAACTGCGAGGCGTGCGAACAAACGTGCGCTTCTTACACACCCGCGCGCGCGTCCCGCCCCAGTTATGCACCCGAATATAGGAGAAAGAGACGCCCCGGTGTCGTTGCGACGTGTTCGTCACACGCGATTGCCGGGGTTGCAATTTGTCGTACTGCTTCTAACTCGATATTGTATCCGTGCCCGAGAAAATGGCAGATAGATGCGAACGGGGACGGCGCGTCGCGCCGCGCCTAGCCAGGTCGGGCCGGCAGGCGACGATTCTGTGTGCTTATTAGATTGAAGCTACGAAGCGTACGCATCGGGGCAACTCCTATCGTGCGGAGTGTTAGGTCTTTCGTGAAAGTGTTAACTGCGTCGTCGAGTCCTCCCTGTTGCATTCGGCACAGCGAAGTTCTGCCTTGCTTCTCGCTTTTCCGCCAATGGAAGCTTTTCCCAAGCAGCGCGGCAACTTATCAGCAAACTAGCTGCGAGAAATGAAATCGCGCGGTACAGTCAAGTCTCTTCCCCCCCGAGCAGAACTCTTATCTTGATGCAAAACATTTTCGACGTCCATATTTTCCGCGTTGTTCGGCCGGAAATCGATGCCACTCAAATTTTCCCGGTCTTATTTATGTCTCTCTCTCTCTCTCTCTCTCTCTCTCCCCCTCTCTCTCACTCTCTCTTTCTCTCTTTCTTTCTCTCTTTTCTTTTTCATCTTCTTACATCCGACTTTCGCTGTTATGTTTTAGTCGACGCGAAGCGTTAATCGACAAGATACAAAGCGGAAGAGGAAGAAGAAGATTGTATGAGAAGCAGGCGTTTAGTGCGAATGCCAATATCAAGGAAAGCGGCAGTCGTGGCAGACGAGTACACATGCGTATCTCGGCCTCACTTGTTTCCAATATTCACATCTTAACAGATTTTGTCTAGAAATTCGGTCGACACTGAATAAGTAACGTATGTAGATTGTAACTCGAGCACCGCTTGTGGCGCGAAATACGGTCGTGACGAGCAGCAAGTTCTGCAAAATTACAAACACGGAGACTCGATTAAATTCATTCTGCAAACGCGCGTTCTCACGATACGACTTGAAAAATAGGCTGTTTCAAGGCAAAGCTAGGACATGCGTCTTTCACGCACGTTTCTCATGCGAATCCTTCCTATCGATCAGCGAGCTGCAATCAATATTCTAAAGTCTGGCTCGAAATCGGCAGCGCTTTATTGTAGAATTTCTAAGGAAGTCGTGTCTTCTCGTGCACACAGCGACTGCAAAGTGTGGCTGGCAACTGCTACCTGCTCGCTCCGACGAGTTGTGTCGATCGACGATGATATCGATGATATCGATGATATCGAAGGATTAACCGGTGAATTAATCAGATTTCGGCGTTACGTTCCTGCGTCGTATGGGGTAACTTCATCGAAAGGAAATGTTATTTATTAACGTACGTACTCTCGTTGTGATCCGGCCCGTAACGTAGTTATCTCACGTCGAGGACAGTAACGGCGAAGATGCGGCAATAAACAACCAGCGAGATAAAGCGATAGGGATAAAAGAAACGGACGGAAGATAAATTTCGTGATAAAAGTACAGGCGAACTCGGCACGCCAAGTTTTAATGACGTTCTCGAGTAATATAAAATACTTTTATACTCATTATCAAGAAAGCAATATAGAAAACGTGAATTATCGAAGCGAAGGAACTTTCCTTGTCCTGGAAACTTTGATCGAGCGAACAAACCAACGAACGAACGAATGAACGCGCGCACGGGCGACAGATAAATTTTTGGAAGTGAGAATTGCATGTCGTGCCTTTTTTAAGTTTCACGTGAACGATCTGATTTCGGCTTTTCTGTTTGTCAAAAAATCGCTGGGAAATTGCTCGTGTTTAATGTATCGAAATCCCCAGTAACGCTGATTCATTGCGATATATATATATATATATATATATATATATATATATATAATAAAAAATAAATTATCAGAAACAATATATATTCCCTGCAGGGCTACGTCACATACAGTGTACGCATGTTAAACATTTTTTTACATATTATACTAAAAATACATTAAAAATATGTTTTCTTTATTACTAAATCATATTATTATCTAGACGTATTTATCGCACTATTGTTTTATATGTTTGTTTATATCGCTTAACCAAAATTTAATTCCGCGATGTAATAATAAATCGTTTTATCATTACGTTTCGCGAGAGTTCTCTTACAATACCTTCATTTGCACTTCCTCCTTGTCAGGGCCCAGAGATCAATCAAGCATTAACACTGACAAGCTCCTGTACTCCTCGAAAGTATACGGACGGTACGTCGGTTTTTTCGGTTTCCTATCTGCGACACTATGCTCGTTGACTGCTTTGTCTACTCCGGGGAAAACGGTATTATTCGTAGATCCCTGATGCGGAGGTACCACCGCGCAAGAAAGCACGATGCATGTCGTGAGTTCGGTGTGACCTTTCGACAAAGCGGCGATAGAAGCTGAGTTCGCTGCTATCGTCCCTCGAGGTGCCTGGAAGGGACGAGCGACCCTCGTCCAAGCTGAGCTCCTCGAGCTGGCTGTCGCTACAAATCGACAGGATGGAACTCTCGGGGGACTGAATATGCCGCGAGTACCTCAGGATGTCTAGGAACAGAGAAAAAGAGAAGAAGGAAAAAAGGAGCCGACGCAACCCTAACTTTTTTTGCCGGCGCGACAGTCCAAAATTAGGTTTAACGGAAATAACAGTGGCGTTGGACGACTGTCGCTCGCTATCGTGTGGAAACGACCGCACGCATACACGCACGCACTCACTCTTCAGGTACTACCTAATTGGTTTAACCAAGAGTTACCAGCAGTGAAATCGACGAGAGGAGTCTCGGCGCGCGTGTGGAAAGGAAACGTGACATGAAAAGTGACGGACAGTAACATGAAAAATGACGCTGTCGACTTTGCGAGGCAGCAGTGATTCTTCGTTGAGGAGAATGGCGCTTGAAATGTTTTCACGTCATAGTTCCATAAGGTGACTGGGTTTCTGAGAAGGAAGACGTGACACCGCTATATCTTTCGGCTTTGTCGTCTGGAAAACCGTCCCCCCTTCCTCCTTTTAAAAAAGAAAAGAGAAGAGAACCAAGTGGAATGAACTATGCAAATTGTAGAATATTTTAATAAATACAACGCAAAATTATTATTTCTGTAATCAGCTGAAAAATAATATTTTTCTCTCTCAAACTGATATATTTCATTTGAATCGAATTTGAATATGTATATAATTATTTAATTTTATCTCGTGTTTTTGTATAGAGAGTGAGTTTGAAAGTGATTATGGAGAGTTGTATATATTTTTCGCGCGTAAAATCACTTCACATTTGCGATTACACATGTCGCGTCTACACATCCCAAAAGGGACATAGAGCGGTTAGAGCAATTCCAGTGGAAGTTTTCAGATGCTTTACGGAGGGACCGCCACTTAATTCTACTTCATAAAAATGTAACTTTTCTCATCTTGCAACTTTGCCGCCATATAATATGTAGAAACTGTGACGGCTATGCTTGCATTGCAATGTGGTATCCCCTCGCGGTGAGCCTTTCGCGAAATAAAATTCTCCGCGTTACGACAATGTGTTTGAGCGAAACTCAAACGTACGATTTAATATTCCCAACCTTATCGTGTCGGCCGGCCTTCGTGGTAGTCGAGATTCATGCACACTACCAGTGAGGAACATTTCCGACAAATTCACGCGAGACCTGCGTCGAGGTGAATTGAAGAAAAAAGTTGCACCTTTCCAAAGTGGAGCTCGCATTTGCCTTTGTAGTCCGGTGTCAATAATTCTCAAGTGGAGAAAGCAATTTAAAAATTCGCTTTATGGGAGAAAAAGGCAAGCCATTTTTTCACATCGCGTATTACGAATGATAATCTTATCCTTTGTATTCATGAGAACGTTCGGAAATCGTTACATTTGTCGTCGTGATTTTCTTGCGCCAAATTAAGGGACGGAGGCATTCTAGACTGGCGCACGTGAGGCCTGAGAATTCCGCCGTTGACATCTCTCTGTCGCAAGTTAAAAACCTGACCATTTCAAAAAAAATGATGACGTCAAGCGTCTATCCGACGAGACTTGTCTGCCGGATTGGGTATCTCGCTGCCTTTTCTATTCCTTTCCCTCTCTCTTTCTCTCTCGCGACGCGAACACACCCCCGCTGTTTCTAATCACGAAACGTTCTCGGAGAAAAATCGCCCCGACCCGCTCTTTTTCGTGCAGTCCATCGATGATACGATAGAAGCAGACAGGGGTGGGTAAATCCCCCGACGTATGATTGAAAGAAGAGTTTCGTCTCGTTAGGTACTAACCGAATCTACAACGATAAAGCTCCGAATACGAGGAGGTCCTGGCGGGTCGTCTTATTTACTGGTGCAAGTACGTTGCTGAGCTTTTTGTTGGCTTTCATGGTCGTCGCACCGACGTCACCGCCCCCACTGCGCCGGCTGCATTTTGACGAAGAATTTCGCACCCTCGGGAAACGCCGTTCTGTCGTCGTCATCGTCGCCGTCGGACTCGACGTATAACGACAACGATGACGACAATTCGCGTCACTTCCTCTACACCACTCGCGACCGCCGTCGCCGTCACCGTCGTTGAGCCTTCTTATGCAAATCCACGGCTCGTCTCGCGCATGGCATTCCTGTCGTCGAGCGAATCTTCCTCCACTCGCAATTATCGAATTCCTGCCGTCGGTCCTCTTCGCGCACCTGCCCTCGCTCGCGCTACATACAGTCCTATCGGCTTCCATCACGTTGTCTGGAATATCGCCGACAGAACACGAGAACGCGGATCAGCAGATAATCTTTCGCGGTGGCGAGTTCGCGTCGTGAAATAAATAAACAATTCGCTGAAAATATTTCATGCTTGCTTGAGCTCTTAAACGATATTTTGCGTCTTTCGCTGTTTTAGAGTGCTTTACTGTGAATGCTTGCTTTTCGCACTTTAACATTCATTAATATTCAGCGTACGTTTTCTTTTTTTCTCTTTCTTTGCATACTTTTAAATATTGACTGTGTTTGTGTGACAACATACGCAATTTGTCCTATTATATTGATTTAACGCTTACTATTCTCAGTCACTCAATCTTACCCGAAGAACATAATAAAACTCACCCCATTTCATGTCCCGTTTTTCCTGCTGAAATCAATAACAGATTTCCTTGCTGTTCTTTCCTTATCCCCGTCTCCACCTTATTATGCCTAACTTTTCTCGTCGTTTTAATTATGCCCGCCAAGTTTTATATTACAGTAACGAGTCGTTTCTATCAGGCGGACATTACTGGTTTTATATTATTTAATTAGTATTGTCGTTAACGAGCGATCGATCGTTTTTGCTTTCTTACTCCTTTGCCTCGATGTTGCGTTCCCAAACTTTCGATCGACTTGTCGGTCACCATGTCAATAGCACTGTACACCGATCATTAATTAATTAGCATACGATGTCTGGCTATTCGTTCATTCATCAACGAGAGAGGAGAGAGATAGAAAGAGCAAAAGAGGAGAGACATTATCTTTTATTATTGGTGGCATTATATGGAGTGTGTATGTGTGTCGTGATAACATTTTTGTCACTTCTCCAATTGGTGGTTAATTAATTTGAAATGCATGGTCTCGTCGTAAGCACGTTATTCGAAAAATAGATATTTCTCAAAGCACTTGAATAATTAAATACGTCTTTAATTGAGCCGTTAATATTTATTCAACTTTTTTTTGTCCCTTTTTGACAGGCAGATATCGTTAAAATCGGGTTTAAATAAGATGTATTGCTCGCAACAAATTCTTCGACAAATTTGACTGCTCGGAAATTACACGTATAGTCGTTATCCCTATCGAGACACACTTTTCCAAGAAATCCTCCTCGATAATCTCCGAGTCCAAGGAGACTCCGACATCGCCGACGAAGAATTTAACTTGGTGCAGAAAAAGTTAAAAAACATACTAAAATGCATGTTAGGTGACGACATTAATCTTGATTAATCTATATTTCTCGTGCGGCAAACTTTACGCTCTTTCTCAACTCTATAAGTTGACTCTATAAGTTGACTTTATAAGTTGACTTAAAAAAAAGCGCATGCTTATAAATTGTACATAAGATATATTTCAATTTTGGACAAACTTTTTTATACAAGATGATCTTATCTTAGATGATCTGCGTATCTTACTTATGCAAAGATATATCGCAAAATATTATCTATTTAACTGTAGAAAATTATATGCCGTTATTGAAGAGAAATAATCGTAAACTTCTACGTATCTATATCATAAAACACATGCACAACACATACACAACGTACTCTTACTTGAAAATATATCAAATATTATAAATGACTAATTAATAAACATTAATGAGAAATCAAAAGAAAAATTTATTATTTGAGTTCATCAGATGGTAGCATCTCTTAAACAATACACTTAGCGTCATCTTTGTACGTAGTGCAGCAACAATTTGTAAGATAAAATCATTACCCTTTAACTTTAAAGATAAGTTACAATTTGATCAAAAATTGGAAATAATTGGAAATTAGAATGATCTCGTAAATCTCGTAAATCACGCATGTTCTATTAACCATTCGTCAAAAAATTTTCATTTATGAAAATCTGTAAACAATGAAAGTTATTTTAAGCTACAGTTAAAAAGAAAGGTTTCACATTTATCATCGGATACATCGTAGTTACCAACTGACAACAGATATCGGCAAACTAGAGAAATAGGCGATGAAAGATCGGCGATTTGGTTTTTGATTCTTTTTTCTTTCTTCTGTTAAAGTATTGATCGTCTTCTTGATATTTTTAAAGTTAAATAATCTTTAAATCAATAGTTTCTTTTAAATTCAATATTACCAACAATAACCTACCATCTTTAGGCTCCAGATGCTTTATTTTTCTAAGATTATGAAATATTTAAACCATGCTTTACATTTCGATTTCAAGGTTCGCAAAAAGACCATTGAAAATACTTATAAAAATTCATGTTAAAGTTTATTATGACGAACAAGAAATCTTACACATATAGCATTCACATCGCTTGAGGGTCTATAAATTTTATTTGCAAATTCGCTGATTCAGGTGTGGAATTTTTTCATTTATCGTTTAAAACTGAAAAACATGAAAATGTCTTCTATAAATTATATATATATATATATATAAGAAAGAGAGACAGAGATAGATAGATAGATAGACAGATAGAGAGAGAGAGGGGGAGGGAGGGAGGGAGAGGGAATAGAGAGCTTCCACGAAACTAATAAAAGTTGGGACTCAAACCAATAAGTGAAAGCTAGTCTTTTCATGTCGTCGTTAGATGACGCCAGACAGTCCGTTAGCCATCTCAACATAATAAGTTAAAGGGTTTTATTTTATTTTTAAATGGTACGACTTAGCGTCAAAGTCAAAAGATCTTTTAATTTCAAAAGTATTCTTTTAGGATACAACGAAAAAAAACATGAGAGAATATTATTGAAACTTCAGAGATCAAGTGTCAAAACTTACAAGCGGGAGAATGAATGAAGGTGAACGCTCGTAAATACTTTTAATCTTTAAAATGAATGCTATAGAAAAGCGTGAGATAGTTCGGGGACATGTTTTGTAAAATTCCTGGGTAAATTTTGAATAATGGAATTTCCCTGTATTTACCTTTAACCTTTATTTACCTTTATTTACAAGTAACGTCGATAATATGATGGCCTCAAAACGAAGATTAAGATCGATACAATATAAATGAACTCGATATTCGATGTTGTAGATATGAAAAATACATATCTCACATCAATCATCAGCCTTTTACTCAGTATTTTACAATTAAACCATATAGCCGTTCTCTTTCTCTTACATATGCGTAATTAAAAGTTAAAAATTCAAACTTGCCCTGATGACAACGATACGAATACACATTGCCGAACTATCTAACAACACGAGAGGAGATTACGTATTATCTGTGTCGACAGATAGGAAGAGATTGCCCAATCGCTAGCGTATGATAAACTACAAATGCACGCGTTTTTATTTCCAGTCCCGTCTCAACGTTTATTATATAACGTTATGTATTATATAACGTATAGAGCGTTTGCTAGTCGTTATTTGAATATAGTTGTTTAATAGCGTGCGCGGAGAAGAAGGGAGAGATCATTTTTGCCGTCGCGTCTCGCGTGCGAACGGAGGTACAGCTGCGTGCGAACCGTGCACTGGAGGGAGGAGATATATCAATCGTAGCAGGTACCAATTGTAAGCTAATGTATTATGTACTGTTGCATAAAGCGCCGCGCAACGTATGTGTATGCTAGATCATGTATGTTAAACGCGTTTCAAGGCGAGGCTTCTTCTTTCAACAGTACATCGCCTACTCTCAACAACGCCGGGGGAATGCTCGACCACGTTCGGCATGGGTGAATCTCATATTTATCGCATTAATCGATAAGCGCGCAGTGTCCGATGAAACGATATATATATTTTGCGAATATTAAACCGGAAGACATAAATCAAGATTTGGAACTTACTGTATATGCTATCGTTACTGTGTAATCTGGCGTATTACGTTGAAAATGAGGCGGAAAGATCTGTCTGTTTTGTGTATTCGTGCGATAAAAGAATGCTAGCAGAACAACCGCGAGAATCTTTGGAATGTATCTACGTCAATGTGAGATTTCGTGAATTTTGGTTATTTTTCTGATTGTTAGTGATATCGCGCAATCGGAACCTTATCTGTTAGATGGTAAATTAATATATTTGTTACGCGCGTACTTGCTCCTTCCTCTCTTCGAGACGAAAATATATAAAGGTATCCACTTGCGACGGTAGTTTTTCTGAAAATAATAACTTGATACGCTTGCTTGTTAAGCTGTCGAGTTACAACAGGTCGGTATCGAAGAAGAGAAGATATTTGTTCGTGATGTATATACTTTGATAATCTCGATAGCCTTTATTTGATTGCAATAAAAGGTGGAAAGTTTAAAATTTTCAATGGTCTCCGTACAATCTCCTCATCGTACAGCTTTAGCCGGTTTGACACATTCAAAAACTTCGATTGCTTTACGCGATTGATCCATCGTGCTGTTGAAGCATACTTCATTTATGATACGTATTGATAACCTTAATAGATGCATATCAAAATAACGTCTATAAAATAGCGTGCTAAAATTTGCCACTCTAGTTGGATATTGCGTTATCTGAAAGACAGGTAATTTTGAATTGCTTCGACGTCGGTTCACGAGTGCCTTCAATATATTTTATATACATTTTATATACATTTTACATTATATTTTATATAAATTTTATATTACGCACATAATGATATATATGTAATATAAAATTTATATAAAATATAATGTAAAATGTATATAAAATATATATATATATATATATATATATATATATGATTAAAAAATTTATAATTAGTATCAATTGGAAGCTTGACAATTTTCGATTGTGTTTGACTAGTCTTCAGTTTGACATTTTGGAGTGGCGGCTTGAAGCGTGTCCTCTTTGATTAGAACGGAGAGGAAATGACGACGTTTCGCAGATTAGAAGTTGTAAAATTATCGATAATATGCCGATAAAATTATATTAAGTCTGGCAAAACCCAATTGACAATAACGGTACTTAAAAAAGAGCGTATCAATGAGCAATTTCTTCGCAATTGTATCGCAACTACTTTTAGCTGATAATTGTTTTCGAGTTTTCGCACTTGTCAATCATAAATCATGATATAAGTGATTGATTAACTATTAAGAATGCAGACAATTATTACATTTTTATTCTCTACGATAAGTACTATTTTTTGCAATTTATATTTCACTCGATAATTTTTTTCCGTTATCATTATATCAACATAGCGACGTAATTTATTATTTTATTTACGCACTATTGTATAAATTATATAAATTTTATATAAATTTTAATATATGCCATTTTCTCTATTTCTTTTTTAATCTAATAAGAAAATGTTTATCTAATATTAAATTGCTCAATTTCCTTATTGAATTTATCATAAGTTTAAGGTTACACTATACACGGATGTATATATATATATATATATATCATTCGTATAAAGTTTGAAAATTAAAAAATATATATATATATGATACTGTCATATGTATAAAGTTTGAAAAAGTTTTGTGGAAAGAAAATATGTTACCTAGCATAAATTAAGGTAAACCTGTACTATAATTCAGCGTACCTACATGTTTTATCAAGATTCATTGTAATTCGTGTTTCATATCGACAATTTTTGTAAATAGATATTCTTGACACGTGCTACGTATTTTCTTATCATGTATCTTTCTTGACGTCAATAACTAAGATCTATTCGACAACATGAATCAAGAGCGTTCGTCACTCGACTGTTAAGTGATTACCTTCACATGCGGACGCAATTAAACGTAGATATTACGATTATTGAATTATGCGCGCGTGCAGCTGCGAAAAAATTTCCGTTTCATTTGATTTATAGCGAACATTAAGAAGACACGTAATTAAAAAAAGACATTCATAAGTTCTTTCTTTTACGATAATAAACCTGACCCTATGCAATGGCGTTTGCTACATGTAATTAAATACCGTTGATATTGCCCGGCTTATCGAAATTAACAAAGATATCGAAAAAATGTATTTTGATAAAAATATAGAAATTACGGAATATAAATTGACAAGTACATTCCAAATATAAAACAGAATATATTATTCGTGCTCGAGCGCGTTAAAAATTATACAATTTTAAGAACAAATTAAAATATATAAATCATGTTTTAAAAAATCGATCAAATATAGAAAAATGTATAAAATAAAGAAGTATAAAATACAAAATATAATATATGTAATATTTTACATATCTGATATATTAATATTTTTTAATTATATATATTTAATGTACCACTCGACGTTTCTCTTTTCAACTAATTTTAATTTTGCGATCTTTTACAGGCAACATTTCTGTATGTTGTACGGGAAAAATGGTGTATATTAATGTCGCCGTCTGCCTGTTAGTTCTTTTGCTTATGATCGGATTATCCGTGGGACTAAGTGTGAACACATTTAAAGGCCGAGATGCTCTCGACTCGGCACCGCTTATTGATGGGTAATTGAGAATCCAATTGTATAATTAGAGATATGCCGATAGAACTAGATAAATATGAGAATTACTTCGACACTTTATTTGCATTCTTTTTACTCATATTATTATTATTAATCATTAAATATTTGAAATATCATTCCTTGATAATCTCAATATATGTTAATACATTACACTTCTTTACATTACACTTTCTATTAAGAATGCAATCTTGTTTAATTTTCGATTTTTCTTCACGTTATAATTAAAACGAATAGGGAAAAGAGCAGAAAAAGATCCAATCGTTAATAATTTCTAAAAGTTAGAAACTAATTTATAGATGATCTCACATTATATTTTACCGGGCAGTACCTTTTGATTCAGTTTGCTACTGCACAAAGATAAAAATTACACTTGAGATTAATATCTACATAATATATCTTCTTACGTCTTCTATTATCTGTGATCGTTAGCCGGTATTGAATAATTGAGAGTTACATCATATCCAAAGATCAATGTTCCGTAATTTGAAATTATAGGACATTTACGTTTTGCTGATTCTTCCTGTCAAATTCAATTCAAAATCAATTCGAAAGTTATTCTCACTTCCTGTATGAATCATATTTCCTAGTATATTCTATACACGCAAATTAACAGCGAGGCATGGTTTCTGATCAATTTTGCTGTAGCGTCGCTACAATATAAAGATAATTCCCCCGCAATAATGCAAATCACAAGACAATTCGACGAAATCGACTTTATCTGCGCTTTCTTATCGCATTCGTGAGCATTGAACAGTTAAGTTTGTTCATGTTCAATCATTATATTTGTAGTCACAACGATTTACCTGAGAATCTCTATGAAAAGTTGAACAACAATTTATCAGCCTTTCACTTCGAAGACGACCTGAGCAACGACGATGTCTGGGGAAGAACCGCCTGTTCCGTATGTTTCACCGACCTGCCTCGTTTAATTGCAGGAAAAGTAGGTGGACAAGTAAGTGTCACGTGGCCCACGCTATGTAGATAGTCGGTTACACGAGATTAATTATCTTCCCAGAAACCCTTCATATTCCCCTTATATTTATTCTGTACAATTAATCAATTTTTACCGTCTCCAAACGATATATTTTCTCTATATTCCGAGAAGTTCCCTGATACCGTTTTCGTCCTCTCTCTATTTTCCTTCACTTGTTTGTTATCTACTTTATTTTTAGCAGTACTTCGCAAAAAAGTCATTATCTTCATTCCTCGTGCGAGTCCTTGAATCTCCTATATAAAACTACCTGAGCAGAAACAATCTCGCGTCGGCGATGATGACGATAATGATGATATTGCCTCCCATGATAACAAGCATCAAATGATCTTTCAGTTCTGGGTGGCGTATACCGGGTGTGAATCGCAATACAAGGATGCCGTGCAACGGACGTTACGGCAGATTGACGTGATTAAACGACTGATCAAGCGATATCCGGCCAATCTGCGATTAGTTACCGCCGCGGCGGACATCGAAACCACGTGGAAAAGCGGCAAAATTGCATCTATGATAGGCATCGAAGGTGGTCAATCCTTAGACTCGAGCCTTGCGGTTCTCAGGCTCTATTATGAGCTTGGAATACGCTATATTACCTTGACTCATACCTGCAACACACCTTGGTATGTTGCATCAGATACTGTCATTTGTATAGCAAGCGTAATAGTATTTATGCTCACTTATCACACAATTAGGTTTTATAAAGATGAATTAAATTTCTTAATCGCACTTTGTTCTCCATTTATATCTCTCCCAAAAGAGAGAAAAGAAAAAGAAGAAGAAAGAAGAGAAAGAAAAAGAGAGAGAGAGAGAGAGAGAGAGAGAGAGAGAGAGAGAGATATGTATATTGTGACATTAAAATTGCGCAAAAAAATTTTAACTGCGTCACAATCATAAACTTAATTCATTTTTACCTTTCTCGCACGACAAAATACAAGCACCAAACATGTTTTGCCTCGTATCGTAATATATTTATAATAAATTTTATCTTCGCTTTCTCACAGGGCCGATGCATCATCTGTAAATGATGGATCTGTGTACAATCTGACGGAATTCGGACAAGTATGTGAAAATAATCATGACCATTTTTATTGTTTTTAAATGCGCGAGACGCGGCGCATTTTGTTTCGTATTCTTGTACGATGGAAAACCCCAAGTCGGAGTATTTGACATGACTCGATGATTTATATCAGATTGTTGTGATAACGAATTATTGATACCGAATGTGACATAACCGAAAAATATGGTAACATGATGGGATCGAGAAAATATATCGAAAATCCAAATAAGCGAGGACGTCAATGAATCAATTAAATCAAAATAGCTAAAAATATGCGCTCGCCTCTCATGTCATTTGAATAATGAGTTCGAAAATAACTTTTAAAGGCATGATCTTTTTTTATCAATTTTATCGATTGCACAGTATGTCACATTGAATAATTTGATAAGTTATTTTGTGAAAACTAAAATAATGATCTTTGATTGACTCATAATGACGATGAACGTTGTAAATATTTTAAACTGTAGAAAATTGTTCACGAAATGAATCGAATCGGAATGATAGTCGACTTGGCGCACGTGTCGCACAATGTTATGAGGGATGTGCTCGCGGTAACGAGGGCTCCTATCATATTTTCGCATTCGTCCGCCTTTAGTGTTTGCAACAACTACAGGAACGTTCCTGATGACGTCCTGCATTCGGTCGTAAGTATAACAATTTTTCTAAAGGGAAGATTTCGTCGATTTGATGAATATTTTTACAAAAATTCCTTTCAGAAAGAGAACAAGGGTATCATTATGGTAAATTTCTATAGCGGTTTCGTAAACTGCAATTCTTCAAGAAACGCTACATTGGAGGACGTCGTAGGTATTGTATTTTTCATCATGCGCATATTAAAAATAATTGGAAAAAGAAAAATGTCGTTTATGCAACGATGTAATATATACAAGTAACAATTACTTTTTACTTATTTGTGCAAAAACGTAATGTAATTCCATATTTTTCCAATGAGTTGTACGTCTGCAATTTTTATTATTTCAATCAATCGGTGTCGGTCAAACATTGTGATATTTATCTTCTATGAAATATCAGTCTCATTCTGATTAGGTATCGGAATTTTTAGATCATATAAATTATATACGAAATCTTATCGGAGTGGACCACGTTGGTATTGGTGCAGATTACGACGGTATAAATTCGTAAGTAATTACGTCGACTTTAATAATGTGTAATAATATATTGTGAACGAACCAAAAAAAAAGCACAGATAAAAGAATATTTATTTGAAATTTCGACTAGGGTGCCGGAAGGCTTGGAAGATGTATCGAAATACCCCGATCTATTCGATCGTTTGTATGAAAACAAAGAAGAAGAACCAACGTGGACCAAAGAGGATTTGGAGAAACTGGCTGGTAGAAACTTTATACGAGTTTTCCAGGCTGTAGAAACGGCAAGTATAAAAATTATTAGAAATAAATAACACGCTCAAAACAAGCGGTGAAGATGACATCATTTTTTAATCTATTAATATTTTATTATTAAAAAAGGTGCGGGATTCTTTATTGTCCGAACCACCTCGAGAAGACATTATCACTGGAAATGAATTATATATCGCGCAAAAGAGAGCAGGACTTAAACCAGGCGAATGCCAAACTGCAGATGAGTGAGTATTAGTTTATATTTAAAAAAATATTTATCCCGAGAAAGCGTCAATTTAATTTGTGATCACGGACAAAAATTGATTAAAGATATTCTGCTTGTACTATTTCAGATGGAAAAATATAAATCCAATATTAAAAACTGAATAGGAGAGTACAAAAGATGCGAATACGAGTGTTTTGTCGATGACTCAAATAATGTTTCCACATAAAATTGAACGACATCCTCTGCAAAAATACTAATATTATTACTAATATTAGAATTACTGCGATTAAATCCTTTTCTTCTCTAAAATAAATATTTTGAAATATTTTCAAAAAAAAATATTCTAAAATAATGTTGCCATATAGAAGAGTGAAAATAACTTGGTTCTTCGATATATATATTGCGCTATTCGCGTGGCAATTTTCGCGAATGAATTAAAATATGTTTATAATATCAAGATAAAATAAGAAGAATATAATAAAGATGCAACTTACAGAATGGAAAATATATCTAATATAATATTTCATGCGTGCTATATAAATTAGATGTACTTGTTATCTACTCTTAAAGATATCTGTCTTAAGGTATTATCTTCACATCAAATAATTTGTCAGCAATGATTTATCTGATTTAACTGCTCATCGTGTGAAGTGAACAAGATATAATAACCGAACTGGGATTTCCCAGATAATTAATAAAGCATTTTATTACGTCACGCGTTCCAATTTTTATAAAATAATCAACTCTTAATTTATCAAGCAGATGTAATCAAGTTACCATTGTAATTTTTCAAAATAATATTGATAAATAATAAAGGACTTTACTTTTTGTTACGTTATACGTCACTATTTTTATAAAATGATTGATTTGTAATTTATCAAATTTGTGTAATCAAGTTGACATTTTAATTTTTTACCCAATAATCGATATGTCAGATTGAAGGAAAGATAATAATAATTACTAATTATAACAATAAATGAATAATTTATCGGTTGAATAAGAAATAGAATATATTTTATTATTATATCTTTTTATTTTTATGAAATACTATATACATATCTATCTAGGTATGTCTATCTGTATGTTACCAATAATCACTACTCTTGGTAAGTTTTTGTGAAAAATAATTTAAATCTTATAAATATTTTACTTTTTATCATCACACACGTACACACACACACACACACACACACGCGCGCGCGCACGCCCACGCACACACATATAATCATTATACATAGAAGAAGACAAAAGTCTTTGGTATATTTTCTTATAAAGAAATTCATTTCATAAATACGTGCCGTCATATTATTTATCTTCTACAAAAATCTCACAAAGATAAACAAATTATCTTGGCGTTGAGATGCTACTATGTCTTTTAATCAATCGACGCTAAAAATCATGATTTTCATAATTATCACTATTTATATATATAAAATGGCGAATACTTTTATATGTAAAATGACACGTTAAATCGATTGTTGAAAAGTATCAACATAAAATATAAAATATCTTGGAAAGTCACTCTTCGATGATCTTATTGTAATATTTTTATATACACAATGATCAGAATAAAAAATAAATTTATGTTGAATAATCCATATAATTCCATTAAAAAAAAATCAAAGTTGATGTAGAAATAACTTTTAAAAAAATATTTCAATGACATAATAATATTACCATCTAATGTCCCCCTTAAAATCCTACAATTTTTATTTAGATTTTTTTCATAAAATGCATAAGAAAAGAAATTTTCAAGTGAAAACAATAAAATGGCCTATCCCGTATTAATATCGCATCTATGAAAAGAGATATTAAAAGCGATATTAAGAGAGATTAAATAAGTAATCGAGAGAGAATAAGTATAAATAAAATATTAGTTAATCTAATCGTCAAAAATTGATATATTATCCTAATCCTACAGTAGCCGATTCAACGTTTGTCAGCGACTCTCGATATAATCTTCTCTCTCGACAGAGTTGGACCATTCTATGAAATCCGTAGGTATATGCATCAGTTTGATCTCCGACATTAATTTTTTCCTGGAAATATCACACACTTTATTAAATGTTAAGACTAAATCAAACTAAAAAAAACTCGTAAATCTATCGTGCAAGATCGCCTTTAAAGAGAAAGTGTTATAATCCACAAACTTTATAAGAGTTGCACTCAACACACATCATACTACAGTATGATATTAAAGAAATTATAATACTAATACACAAACGCGAGATAATAATTCACAAGCTAATATTTGCAGAACTAGCACTTGAAAGTGATAACAATCGACTATCTAGACACTAACCATTGATTCTTCCTGATAATCGGTATTACTATCGGGGTGGGGAATCCATTGAACGAAGTAGATATTGATATACTGTAAGCACCCATATCCTTCCAGACTAACCAATCGCCTATGCGAAGTTCCGGCATCAATACATCCTTAAGAATAATATCGTACGAGTCGCAAGTTGGTCCCCACAGAGTCGAGTTGAATTTTTCATGAGTGGTCGGCTGCGGCGATAGAAATCGGCGATAATTTTTACATTGATGAGAGATACTGAAGGGTGCATACGATATCCGTAAGAAAAGCGTGGATTACCTCGAAGAGAAAATGCGGATATCTAGCTTTCAAGCCCATCATCTCCTCTATGAACGAATTATATACTCCGCAGTTCACATAATACATTCTCATCATTTTGCCGCTTCTACGAACGACCTTTTTAGAGTGTAAAAACGAAGCTAGAGTAAACGCCGAAGTGACGTAGTACTGCCCCGGCTCGCTGATAATCCGTATGCTGGGATCAAGATCTTGGATCGCGTCGTTCACGATATTGGCGACCTGAGGGAAAGATCATGATGATTAATCGAGGCCGTTCTCGAACGGCAACGGTGAGAAACGCGCATGTCTTTCGCCTGCAAGATATACGTGAGAAAATGCATATTTTTTCTGTATATACTTTGTCAATATCCGTTCCACTCGCGCCTGGAAAACCACCGCCGATGTCGATCAATTGAACGTCTTTGCAGCCTATCGCACGAGCGATCGCGATCAGCCGTTTGCATATCCCGATGCCTCTGCTGAACGCGTTCAGTTCGCCGCATGGACTGCCGACGTGAAAACTGAAGCCGTGCAATGTCAGACCGAGGTCCTTCGTCAGCTGTATCAATCGCACGGCTTCCTCGTCCGGTTCGCAGCCGAATTTCGATCCGAGGGGAACCGGCGAATTCTTCGAGTCACATCGTATGCGTATCACGATTCTGTTGCGAGATCATTGCAGGAGATTATGCGGCTAACGTCATACAGAAGGGTGTAAAGTACAAGAAGATAGGAAACGGAACGCATAGGGCGCAGCTGCTAATATGTGAAACAGGTAAAAATCAATTACGAGTCGGTAAAAAAGATCACGCATTTGGCACGTGATTCGGCACACTCACTTGGCCTCAGGATAAAGGTCTTTGATCTTCAACAGCTCTAATTCGCCATCCACCGTCATTTGGCTGACGTTCTTCTTTTTAGCAAATTTGATGTGAGATGGGCATTTGGTTGGATTCGCGAATATGATACGATCACCCTGCACGCCGTACTGCATCACTTGTCTGATCTCTTGCTGTTACGACATATTATTTACACGTTAAAAGCTTTCTTTCTCAGTTCTTATTAAGTAAAGGAGAAAATTATGCAACTTGCAAAATAGTAGAAAATTCACCACTCGAGCGATATGATATTTTACGATTAAAAGGATGCGTTGCTCGAAAAATTCGATTCAAGAAGACATTAACAATTACGATCCGAGTTTTCATAGCTTGCGACCCGAACTTTCCTTTTCACCACATTCGATCTCAAAATAAAAGTAAGATTGCAATAAAAAGCGCAATAATTTACCTCAGATGCACAATCAAAGCCAATGTTCAAAGTGGCCAGCACCTTGATAACCGTCGGATCAGGATTACACTTGACCGCTGAAATTTTGGAAAAACGTCGATTTATACGACAGCCTACTCGAGCTTCGAGATTGTTTGGAAAAAATGCTCGAAGATGCGGAAGCGCAATATGCATAACGAACATACCGTAGTGTGGAACAACTTTCGGCATCTTAGTGATCCATTCGCGATGTTTCTTAATAATATCACCGACGTCCACAATATAGAAAGAATCTTCTTGGTTCTCCATAGCGATTATAGTTCTGATGATGTCCATGTTGTCCACCGCATCGTCAAAGACTTTGAGTTCGTTGAAGTTTTGGAGAGACATGTCGTTTGATCGCCTGGTATATGAAACGAACGCAACGAACTCTGCGCGTGAAATGTATGATTGGACGGAAAAGTAAAAACACTTAAGTACTTATGAACGGTCCGAGATATTGTGATAAGTATTGTGTCCCACACTAAGTACAATCACAGTCAATACCCCGTCTGTTCAGCGATAAGATCCCTGGAAGTTAATGCAAGCTTCTATTGGTAGACAGTATCGTTACACAAAGATTATACGAGGGATTCCGCGCGACCACTCATCGTCGAATAAACAATGCTAACGCGGAAAGCGTTTTATGCGCAGATGAAGAGGTGTAGAGAATGAGGGGCCCAGGTGGCAAGATCTCCTTCCACCTGTAGAAGGAGGCGCAAGCGTGTGGAAGGAGAACACAGAGAACATTTACCTTTAGCTATACGCTCGGGGAAACCCCAGCTTTTTTCGCGAAGTCCCTTCCACTCTCCTTCCACTCTTTAATATTTACTAACTTTTTTGTAATTTTTATCTTATTTTCTTCTTCCTATCTATAGCTGTTTACTTTCTAATGATCGCAGGAATCATTAAGACATAAGCAAAAAGAGGGAAAAGCAAATAAATAAAACTAAGCTAAACTTTACAATGTAGAAGGCAATTCCGATTAACTTGACCTTAACATATGTTATCAAAGTCATTATCTTTAATAACATTTAAAAGATTTTAGCTATCGTTTATTATTTATTAGAAAGTTATTAACAAAAGAAATTTAAAGAATTAGAATTTTCTGATAATGTATACGAACGTAATAAATAAATAGACAAAAAATCATTACATCCATCACAACGCTTTCGTATACGAGTAACAATTCTTTTGCATAGTAATCTAACATCGCATGCACAAGACAGTGATCTACTATATAACTATCAAAAACAGATATGTGAAATATATTGTATTTGTAAGAGGCATTGCGTCTGTAAAAAATATCATATGCATATAAAAAATGATGGTGTGCATAAGTTATGTTAATAAAAAATCACTTGTATTGCACTATACATCCATACAGAGGTTCTTAATGGCCATATTTAATATTAATTGATTGTATATCAACGGAGCCATATATATTATTACTTATTATGTTAATGTTTCCTGTATTATTTTTAGTATACTAGGTTTGTATGAGGGAAACCAATTAAGGAAAACATATCGACAATAATACTTCATGGGTGACATGTAACTGTTATAACTTGGGCTGGAGCGACTTTCAATAAACCGTAATGTTTATTTATTTTTTTTTTACATTAAACGGAAGACGCTACGAGGAAAAGTGATACAAGTTTTTTATGTAACTTTTTCCGTAGAATTGTTTGGTGTAATCAGTTTTGTTCTGCAGCCAACACTTAATAATTTATTTATAGCAATTTATTGCAAAATTAATTTTTCCGGATACTTTTTATATTCAATATGGTTTTTCATGCTTCGGTCCTATTTGCAATTGTTGATTTTTTTGCTAATCTTACTGGTCTAGTCATGGGCTTTAATAGATAAGTTTCCAAAACCACGTGAATCTCGCTTCGATAAGCTTCTATTTGGCTAAATGGATAAGCTAAATATATGGTAGTGGCTCCGCGCGTCAAGTGAGATAGTTACAACATGCGAGTCGACGTTATACGAATATATAATACGCATATAGTGACTTCATGCAATGAGTGTTGGAGGCTCCGTTTTTCCAAGATTTGGTATATTTAGTTGTGAATCGGATCGTATTCACTTGTATCGACCGCGGATCGCGATTTGAAAAAAATACTGAAGACTGGGATTATTTACGCAAACCGATATTCATAATCAGATCTTATGTTTAAAATTGTCTTAAGTTTCTCTTCAAATACTGTATGGATTATTTCATTAACTACAGTATATTTGAAGATGAATTTGAAGCAGTTGTAATATAAAATAAATTTTTTAAGAATTCAATTTGCACTACATATAGATTTAAATATGACCTAATTATTGGCGCATTTATAAGCGCCAATATATATTATAATTTGACCATTCAGAACCTGACATATTCGCAATTAAAAATGACATTTTTTACATATTCCTGGAAAGTAAAGTCTTATTTTTAGCTTCTATTTTTAATTTTTTCTAAACTGCATTTAGGATTTTTATGGAAAATTATTATGATATTAAGAACTGATAGATATGTACAAAAATTACAGAATTATTGACTATTTTCTTTGAAAATATATAACAATGTAAAATTCACAAGTTATAGTAATATTCGAAATACATATACAGGGTACGTCAGCAAAATCCGGACAAAATAATGCATTTAACAAAAGTTTATTGGTCAAACGTACAAAATTACATAAATACCTTTTTTCGTGTCATTTGTGAAACCGTTATAGACAAAAATACTCAATGTAACTACCGTCTGCCGCAATTATTGCCTCGATCCTGGACCTGAAGCAATTGCACGCTTTCTACAACATCGGTTCGTCCATACTGAAGATTGTTGCTTCAATAGCGGCCCGGAGAGATGCTACATTAGGATGTCTCAACTTATTAATGACCCTTTCAATCATGCTCCACACGTAATAGTCCAACGTATTTAAATCTGGACTATTCGAGAATCAAAACTCTTTGCTCCAAAACATATCGATATTGTCCGACAGCCAATTTTGGACCAAATGACTCGTGTGAGCTGGTACGTCGTCCTGTTGGAAGATGTACGGCCTCCCGGAGGCCACAGTGTCCATCCATGGTTTGACTACTGTTGTCGGAACGCGTACATATACTACCTTTGTTACGGTTTCTCCCTTATTAAAAAAACCCGGTGGCATGACGTCATCCTCGCTAGAGACAACGCTTAGGACGTGAACACTGACTGGAAACTTCGTCCTAGCTACAACGGGAACATCTTCGGGGTCATAGGCGAGCCAACGGTCGTTCCTGCGATTCACTTTTGCATCGACAGTAAACATTTTCTCGTCAGAAAAAATCTGACGCGTCCCGCAGTTTCGTTTTTTAACGAACACACAAGAAAGTTGCAGCGAGCAACTCTCTTCATTCTAACAGCCTCAGACAGTATCTGTTATATCTTTATGACTTATGTAACGTAGGTCCTTTTCAGTTATTTGGCGCATCACTCGGTAGCCTCACTCACACCCAAAATTGTAGCTAAATTTCTGAGAGACTGCCCTGGATCTTCTGCGATCAGCTCTTGGGCCCTTTGGACAACTTCCAAAGTCCTTGCCGACCTCTCCCTTGAATGGCTCTTCCTTGACAGGTACCTTGTTCGGACTTCTCCGAAATCTTATATTTAGTGGAAACTTCATAAATTGTCGATCTCGGATATTTGAAGAACTCAGTTATTTCGACCGACGTACGTCCAGCACAAAAACTTTCAATAATCGTCACTTTTCGGTTATATTCCATGCTCGATCTTGACTGCTCAGCCATTTTGAAGTTATATTCGTTCAAAACATTGTTTTAGCTTACTCGGACACAAATACCAACTTACTGAAGTAAAATATGGCGGGAAAATAAAATTGAAATTTACCCGAATTTAGCTGACGCATTTTATACATATACGAGGGTGGATCAAATATAAAGGAGCCTTTTACAAAAAAACCATATATTTTTCAAAATAAATTCTAATTTACATTTTTCTTATTTTTCCACGTAGTACCCCATTTTATCTATACACTTCCTCCAACGGTTTGGTAATTTTTTAATCTTGGTATCATAAAAAGTTCGTAGACGTGTATCAAACCAAATGCACACGAACTGCCGCACCTCCTCGTTCGTTGTGAAGCGCTGTCCACCAAGGGCTTCTTTGCGTGGCCCAAACATATGGAAGTCGCATGGTGACAGGTCTGGGCTGTAGGGTGGATGTTTTAGGACAGCTCAGTGCATATTGGCCAATTTTTGTTGTGTTACTGCCGCACGGCTTTCTTCTCTGCATTCAGCAACTTTGGAACCAAACGAGCCGATACTTTTCGAAATCCCAACTCATTGAGAATTATTGATTGCACACTTCCATAGCTGATCTGAAGTTCCTGAGAGATTTCAAAAACAGTTAAGTGCCGATCGCCTTCGATGAGTTCTCGAACAGCTTCGGTGTTCTGCGCTATGATGCTGGTGGGCAATGTTTTCAACACGCTCCCGTCCTTTCTTAAATTCGTTACACCACTGCTTCACCCGAGCCCATGAAAGGGTTCTTTCCTCGAACTGCGGGAGTAAACGACGTCGAATTTCAACAGCATTTACATTTTCGTTGACGAGAAACTTAATAATAACACGTTGTGCAACTGCAGGGTGTACCTCTTTCTCGCTTATCCTAATTGCTGCTGAGAGTAAGAAGCACGTGGCGCGCCAATGTTATTACTGCCTTTCACATGATCCCTCTCCACTGTCCAAAACGTTGCAGATCCCTCACGCCGCCGACGAACGCGCAATTTAAAAAGGCTCGTTTATATTTGATCCACCATCGTACATATATTTAAATACTTATATATCTCTATATATCTCTATATTATATATATCTCTATATTATATATCTCTATCTATTATCTTTCTATTATCTATACATAAAGAATATTTATACATCTTTATTAAGTCAATTATGTCATTAAAATAGCATGGATTTCCTTTGGATTCCTACCTACTTCCTTCAATAGGATATTAGTTCAATAGAATATTTAGTTAATTATTATTACTCACACAACAGAAATATCAAAAATATATCATAGGAATATTCTTATATCATCGTGATATCTAGGATATCTCTATTAAAGAAACATATAAATATATTATTTATTTTAATTATTTAATTATAGGGATATATAAAAATAGTATTAATAAGAAAAATAAAAAAAAATAATTGTATATTTTTAATATTGCGGTGTGTGTGTGTGTGTGTGTGTGTGTGTGTGTGTGTTGTGACGATGCAAATTTTTGCTCACTTAGGCCTGTAGCCTGGCCGAGGATGAACCGGAAACTCCTGCCTTCTCATAAGAGAAGGCGACTGAATTAAATAATTTTGTCTCGTGCGCTGTTTTGCGCGTATATATATATATAATTTGTTTAGAAT
>NW_014557680.1:0-3705 GCF_001313825.1 Dinoponera quadriceps | reverse complement strand
CAATCGACTGTATGGGTCTTCCAAGACGAGTCAAATCCAACAAAAGTTGTTCGCGGAAGAAGCACATCGAAGCAAATGGTTTCTTCGGCATTACCGGTCACGTGGCGACAGTGGCGTTAGAGCACCGTAGGACGGTCAATTCTGAATGGTACACGACCATTTGTTTGTCAGAAGTCATCGGAGAAATTCAAGAAAAGCAGAAGAAGAGGCGAATCATTCTTCATCATGACAATGCGAGCTCTCACACATCGGGTCAAACAAAAAAATTTTTGACCGGCCAAAACATCGAATTGATGGGTCATCCGCCGTACAGCCCTGATTTGGCACCCAATGACTTTTTTTTTGTTCTCGCACATCAAAAATAAATTACGTGGTCAACGATTTTCGACACCCGAAGAAGCGGTTGATGCATTCAAAACGCATGTTTTGCAGTTACCTCAATCGGAGTGGAAAAAGTGCTTCGAAAATTGGTTCAAACGCATGCAAAAGTGTATTGATCATCATGGAGAATATTTTGAAAAACAATAAAACCAATTTCGATCATAAATATTTGTTTTTTCATTATTAGGCCAGAAATATAAGTAGCAACCCTCGTACCTAAGGTGTTGAAGCACGTAAACCTTGTGGCATGTCGATTATTCTCTTTCGTCTCGTTTAAATTTATAGCTCATTTCTCTGGAACGAATAAAGATACCGACGAAACACAAAAACACACCTCATGAGTAATCCGTTCTGTAGAAATTAGTGGTTTATTATGATATGATTAATGCACCTTCGTTAACTAAGGCTTGAAAGATAGTGAACATTGTGTAATGTCGATTTTCTCTTTCGTATATGGCTTACTAGAATATGGCTTATTTCTCTGCAACACCTTGATCGGTATTAACCGTAATGTATTAACCGTATCATCCTAAACTACTAATTTTAACACAAGTTCTAAAGATTGTAATACTTTTCGAATGATGTCAATATCTTTAGCGATTGCCAAGGAAAAAGTCATAAACTCTGTCGTCTCGTGCGCAAATAGGAATGCCGCAACATACACGCATTGCCGCACTATAATTAGCGAAAGTGTATTAATCGTATCATTATAAATTACTATTTCCAATAGAAAAGAGTACGGATAAGTTAATGTTTTCTTAATAAAATCAATATCTGTAACCGTTGCTGAGATTTCGGCGATTATGTATAGCGAAAAATTATTCGACGGCAAGTTTGACACCAAACATGAGCGCCGGAGCCTTTTTTATCGCGCGTTATCATCTCATGGATTATTGCTACCGGCAAAGTTCGTTAACTGACGGCGTGTATTGCAGTGTGTTCTCTCACTTCCTCCAATATAATGATACGATTGATATACGTTTCGCTAATTATGGCGTAGAATTATGTATATGTTGTGGCATTCCGATTATTCTCGTGCGACAGTTTATGGTTTTTTCTCTGCAACCGCTAAAGTTGTCGACGTCATTCGAGAAGCTTTATTATAGTATAAAATAATTCCATTATATCATATATCGTTGTAGTCATTATAAACTATAACATTTTTTTTATATTGAAATATCTATATTACTATAAAAAAATATATGTATATTTTTTTTGTTTTCTAACTTAAATAAAAAAATTGTTATAGACATCCACCATGCTTATAATAATTTAGTTAAAACCATTTAATATATATTTATTATATGAATATTTATTATATAAATTATCTTTTTTAGTTCAGGAGATAAAAAAGGGATGACCATTTATAGTGGGCCATCTTGTGTAAAGTGCGTGCAACGGCTTTACACAAGATGGCATAATCATCTAAAGAATCACAACATATAAAATCTTGGGAATCGCGGAGTATTTAAAAATAAGAGAAAATAATAATGTTCATAATATTATTTCAATATTTTGTCATAATATACGTTACTATATATGTATGCTTATAAATCATGACATGTGGCTGTTCCAAAATTCACTGCCAGCGCTGCTTATTTGTAATCCATGTTGCGTATATTATAGATTTTCAGCACTGCCAATGAATATTAGAACGCAGCCGTAGTAATGTTACACAGGTGCAAATTATTTTAAATCGGAATCGCCGAATATGGCTAGGTACAATAGTTGTCGTGTATTTGTAAATTAGGCTACTCTGAACGAAAAAGTCCTGTACCATTTTGCAAATAACACGCATATTTTTAAATTATTAATTAATTAATTAAAGAAGTGTGCATATATGACTATTTCCAATAATTAATAATTAATAATTGATGATTCGAAATTTTTGCATGCTGTTGCAAAATGGTAGAAGACTTTTTTGTTCACCTCAATATGTTTTACACCTTCAAAAAATTTGTGGATGTTGTTCTGGAACCTTGTGCATTGGTATGCATTGGTAAAAGTAAGTCCGGATCTACAACAGGTACAGTAAGCTGTAAGCTGTAAGAAATTGATCAATTATAGTCGAATATGAGAATAATATTCGATTGTGATTAATCAATTTCTTACGGCTTAAGGCTTACTACACATATTGTAAACTCGCTCTTGATAACAACCGGACAGCGGACACTGAAAAATGTAATTATGACAGAGTTAAAATCTATTTCAGTTGTTTTACGTCGAAAATATACATTATATAATGTTAAGTGTCACAACTTTATGATTTAATTAATAGAATAATTTTGGTGATAGATTTATCAGCTAATGAACATATCTCATATACGTATGATATATATGTACTACAGATAAAGGAAGAGGGACAGAAGAGGGAACGAAAGGGGCAGGGATAAAGAAATAAAGAAGGAAAGAAACTCGCGTGCATAAACAGGTTTATATTATTTTTACACAAATATATTTATTTTAATCATCTGTAAAAAGAGCGAAGAAACGTCAAAACTTCCAAGATATCTTAGATTATCAGATAGATATTTTAATGAGATCTTTAGGGCATTTTATGTTTCTTTTTAAGATATTTGGTTTACGACAATTGAGTTTTCAAGGCCCATATTCTGAACTCTCTCTTATCGATGAAGGAACTTTAAATGCGACTCTTCAGAATCAATCAGATAGTGTCTAAGGTCGATACCCGGATCTCATATTTAAAACCGTCTCAAGTTCACCTTCAGACGGTTTTAAATATAAAATCCGACTATGAATACCGGCCATTATCAGTATTGATTGTGGGAGGAGAAAATTGTCCATCGTGTATTACGAACGTACCGAAGACGTTATCGGACAAACGATTTAGGTTCGCAATATACGATAGATAATTTCATCTTCCTATAATCAATATTAATACCGACAATATTAATATTTATAATAGTACTAAAGCTGGTATTCATAATCAGATCTTATATTATAGACTGTCTTAACCCTTAGCTGACACATGGGTTTAAAAGTACCCCAGAGTGTTTTTGAACGCAAATTTTTCATAGCTGCGCGCCAAATTTGGTTCTGTGGCGTCACTTAGTATTTATTAGTCGAGGCTTGACCCAATATTGATAAATAAAACAATTATACACATTTTTTCTCGCTGGGGTCGAAAATACCCCCTATAGCACGTACGTTATTATTTTGACGTGTGTCAGCTAAGGGTTAAGTTTATCTTCAAATGCTTCATAGCCAATGAAATGAGTCATGCAGTATCTAAAGATGAACTTAAGATAGTCTTATGTATATATATATACAGGGTGTCCCAGACCACCCGTCTCACCCGATTTT
>NW_014557679.1:0-2127 GCF_001313825.1 Dinoponera quadriceps | reverse complement strand
ATCGAAGAATGCATCCATCTTGTGTCGCCTGCGTGCGGTTCCCGTCTCGTTTTCTCCGATTTACCATTAAGTCGACGTGCTAGTAACGAAACGCCAAGCGGGTATACTGCGACACAACATCAACGACGCGTCAAAACAGATTAGTATTTGTCCTGATACATGTAACGTGCCACGACATGCGATCTCAGCCATTAAGCTATACGCTACCAAGCATCTATTCAATCTTTCCAGCTTTGATAACGACTGACAAGAAAGCGGGCAATGGAAAAATCAAACAGCGCTTGCGGGCGTACTTCGCAGGATGGGCAATTCGGCCGTGATCGTACGCGGCTCCTAACCCTCCAACTGCTCGCGGGGCGTGCGGTAATCCGCTAACCTACACGCGGCGCACGTGCCACGGCCACGGGGACCACGAGGAGGCTTGCCCATTTGTGTCCCGATCCTGGACACACGCTCTAATCCTGGTGACTCTATTGATACTTTGGACGGGAAATAGGATTAAGTGTTCTAAATGAAATGGGATATGACTGGATGCAAGGATACAAGAACCTGCTTGTCAGCCATTGGATAACGGGTGAGACCTTGCCTAGTTTGAAAGCTAAACCCTACCTAGGAACCCAGCTAGGAGTGCGTAAACAACGCGGGTGTGTGAAGATCTCGCAAAGTTTACGAGACCACACCCCCATAACTAAGGTCTCCGACAACCCTCAGCAAAGTTGTTCCAGAAATCTACCAACAACCTCCCTTTATCCAAAGCGTGTCCTTGCAGAAGTCGGCAAAGACCGAGAAAGCCTCTGGAGACGACACCAAGAAGGGTGCTGCCTTCGGCCATTCCCAGGCCCCAACCGGAACGAATTCCCGCAGAGCCTCTCTCTGCGGTTCAAAGAGCTGGCAATAAAAGAGTTGATGCGCCGCAGTGTCCTCGCCATCCCCGCAAGCTCACATCCCACCGTCTACAAGTCCCAGATTCGCAAGGCACCTTTGGAAGTTGCAATGTCAGGTGATCATTTGCGTGACGTAGTGGTCGGGTTTGAACCAGGACGTACCAACCCTAGCCCCGACATCGCCGAAGAAGGCACGTGTGATGTGACCTTTGACAGAAGAAGACCATTTGTCCTGCCATATCTCCATTGCCGCAACTCTAACGAGGCCTAGCGCCTCCTTTTGGTTCCCTGCGTAGGGAACAATCCTATTTCCTACCTTGGCATCCCTCTCTTTTCTAACTTTGAATCGCGCCCGAGATTCCGTGAAAAAGATGTCGACGTGAACTGCGCCCGCAGACACACAGAGCGACTCAGTCGTTGCCGTGCGATACGCGGCGGTCACCGAAATGAGCAGTCGGCGTTGCAGAGACCTACAGGTCGCCCCTGGTGCGCAGGTCGGTCCACCCGGCGGCAGCGTCCGTGCTAACACGCCCCGGTATATAGCCAAGAGCGCCCCGAAAAGCAGGCCCCATTTACATCCCACCTGCTTGCCTAGTTTCCTAAAAAGCGATCGGACATTTCGCTGAGATATTTGCAATGTGTGGATACACCCATTTCTCTATCTATGTGGATGACAAGGTATATAACTGATTTCTTAAATTGAATCTTATAATTTCCTAATCGGATGGTCGGTGGCCGCTTTTCGTTTCCAATCGGGACACGCTCCTCCCTGTCTGCCTATTGGGTCCCTTTTGACAAGTTCGCTCTTGAGGACAATTGCCTCAGTCTTTCGCGAAGAAAGCTCTAATTTGGCAAAGGTACACCATTTCCCTATTTCGTCAACTACTTCCTGTGCTTTTATTTCTATTTTTTTGCGGGAATCACCGCTGATTAATACGAGAAGATCATCCGCGTACGCTAAGAATTTATCCCCTACTTTAGCTTCTAGAGCCCTAAGGAGTCCGTCAAACATGACGTTCCAGCAAGTAGGATTTAACACCAAGCCCTGCGGGCAACCTCTTGTGGCCTTCTTCGAGACCATTATATCTCCGAAGGAGAGAGAGAAAGCCTTACCTATTACGGAAGTAGTTAACTAGCATTTTGAAGATGTTAAGAGGGCAGTTTCTATCCCTAAGTCCGGATATTACGAGGGGCCCCCAGACGTTGTCAAACGCGCCCGAGATGTCGAAGAGCAGCGCAATGA
>NW_014557678.1:0-588 GCF_001313825.1 Dinoponera quadriceps | reverse complement strand
TTGTGTCGTACTGAGCTTAGCGTTATTTTCGCGTTACTATAGCGTTTTCATTCGCGTTCATGTAGCATCTATATCGCGTCTTATTAGCGTTTCCTTTGCTTTCTTTCGCGGTTATATAGCGTATTCTCTCGCGTTCGTGTTACGTTTTCTTCACGTTTCATTAGCGTTCTTTCACATTGGTATTGCGTTGTGTAGCGTCATTTTCGCGTTTGTGGAACGTATTTTTCGCGTCGGTAGTGTGTGCAAAGTACGAATCACAGGATGGGGTAGCGTATAGCTAGTCTCCGTCGGGAGCATTCGGCCGCATCCCCTACGTATCGCAACGTATTGGCTTTCTTTTCCGCGTGTACCTAGCATTTTGGGTCGCAGATACTCGGCGAATCTTTTGCGTATTTTCCGCGTGTAACTCGCAGAAAAATTTTGGCTTTCCGCTTCCACTTATTTAGCGCACTGGACGCCGATAAGTTGTGTTAGAAATTTTGGGTTATTGTTCGCGACTCAGGGAGTCGCGAGCGACAAAATATTTTCGCGTCTAGCTTGAAACGTTTCCTCGTCAACTGAGAACTTTGGCTAATCGCTCTCAGTCGC